>NC_134037.1:49208024-49512471 GCF_965140245.1 Athene noctua
TGTGCATATGAGAGTAAAACTGATAGTACCTTCAGGGAAAAAAAAAAACAACAAAAAAAAAACAACAACCAACCAAAACTCAAAAAACCCTGAAGTTTGCATGGAGTGTTAGTCTTACAAGGTGATTTGCACATTGGCTTCAAAAACAGCCAGCGCTTCTAAGGATATGGCAATTTGCTACTACTATGTAGTAACTCAGATCATGATGCTAGATATCTGGGTAACCAAGTACAAGTCTTAAAAAAATATCTCTATGAACGTTTTAGGTGGTGAAAAACAGAATGTGGCCAAACACCTGGTGGGTGTGGCCAAGGAACTAGAAACTTCTCTTACACCAGATGTTGCACCGGACACCACTGCTGTACATAGGGTACTAGAGCTAACTAAGTTTAGAAAGTCCTGTATTGAAATAAAGCATGTTTTCCAAGACATGATTTCTGAGAATGGGTTCACTCTCTCAGTAGCTGAGGTGTTATGTAAAGAGAAATTCACTTTTATCTCGGCAGGGGAATCAAAAGTCATCAGCAACTTGATAGTTTCCATGGATGCACAAATTTTCTTGTCAGAAAAAAAAAAGTTACTACAATCCAGAAGAATTCTTTCTCAAAACTTTTCAGGTTTTGAGAATCATCTGTTTCTTTCTAGAAGAATTAGGCCTCATAGTTTTATGTATCTTTATGAAAAAAAAAAAAAAAAGTGCTAAATTATGTCTGAGGACTGGGCAAGACTCAAGATTTCAATTACAATGTGTTAGTGTTTTTCAAACCCTCTGAGAGAACAAAGGAAGAAAATGACCAGTTTATTTTTATCCCAAAATACATTGCAGTGTAGGCTGACTAGAACATCTCACTCAGTGTGTCAGGAATCTGACTGTCTTGCAAATTCCAAATATCTGCAGATGCTGATAGAAAAAGAAAAAAAAATCTCTAGTATTTTGCACTAAATACCAGGAAGTAGCTCAACTTTCTCATGTTGGAAGAAAGATTTTGCTGTTACTTTTAAATAATGGATTATATCCACTGTGGAGCTACCTATTTATTATTCTCTCAATGTCAGAGATACATATGGACAAATCTCAAGAAGCTTTAAAAAAAAAATCATTATATTTGTTTATAGTTTCTGCAGCTGACCTGTTTATGCAGATCACCACACCTGCCTTGTCCTCATTTTGTCAGAGTGAAACATTCTAACACAGAGAGAATATCTTTGAGATATTCTTAAAGTCATGGAATTTGTTATGGGTTAGTGGGTATCTACTTGTTAGTTCTATTTTTAGAGTCTAGATATTATGGTGGGTAAGTATGTATTCAAAATTTGACTTCTAGCTGATTCTGGGCTCAGTTCCTTTCTGAAGAAATATCTTTACTAGTCAAAACACACAAGGAATGAGTGTGATGGGAACATGAAGAATGGAAATAAGATGAAGATCAGCTCTTACCTGTGGTTATAATTATGCACACTGAATTTTACTTTTGCACTGGAAATATCTGAGAAAGCAACATGATACAGTCGAACACCACAAAGCATTGCTAAACAAATTAATTCATTCATTGTATCATTCTTTTGATGAAAAAGAACAGCCACTGAGGTGGTGTCAGGGCCTCGAGTACACCGACAGGCTGTAATTGCCCTGACCACCTTCCCCCGGGATCCCCTTCCTCCCTCTCCACATGGCCCCAAAGCCCCATTTCAAGTCAATTCAATGACTCCAGTCCTGGTCTGAGCTGTACTGCGGTTGTACCTTTGCTCAGCTGTATTGCCTGCTCATAATGGGATGATATGCATGACCTGCACCTGGCTTCTTACCTGGCTTAGGCTGATGGTTTTTGGACTGTCAATGGTATTTCTTGTTATCACCAGTTCAGTTTCACTCACTCTGCTCATGCTGTGGGACTGCACTGTGGTCCGAGCCATCCCTGACTTGCCTGTGCTGTCACCTGGGTTCCTGAGCTGCCTTCCCTCATAAAACAGCCCTGTTTCTGCTCCTGTCTGACACATATTAGCTGTGAATAAACAAACTTTCAATCTGTGATTGCTGTGTATAGTTTGCTAAAACATCAAACTGACACAAATAACCTTATCATAATTAAAAATGGGTTAATTTCTGGGATTGCAAATGAGATTATTGTTAATTTGGTCATGTTTAGTTTGGGGTTTTTTCTTCTTAATATTAGAATAGAATAGAATAGAATAGAATAGAATAGAATAGAATAGAATAGAATAGAATAGAATATTGTAGTTGGAAGGGACCTACAGTAATCATCTAGTCCAACTGCCTGACCACTTCAGGGATGACCAAGTTAAAGCATGTTGTTAAGGGCATTGTCCAAATGCCTCTTAAACACTGACAGGCTTGGGGAATCAACCACCTCTCTAGAAAGCCTGTTCCAGTGTTTGACCACTGTGTCTATAAAGAAATGTTCCAAGTCTGAACCTCCTCTGATGCAGCTTTTGAACCATTCCCACACATCCTGTCAGTGGTTACCAGGGAGAAAAAGCTCAGCACATCCTTCTCCACTGTCCCTCCTCAGGAAGCTGTAGAGAGAAATGAGGTCACCTTTCAACCTCCTATTCTCCAAATTAGACAAACTCAAATCCTTAGCCACTGCTCATAGGACATACATTCCAGCCCTTTCAACCAGCTTTGTTGCCCTCCTCTGGATGCATACAAGTGCCTTAAATATTCAGCAAGAAAAAATGTAAGACAGTTTTATTACTAAAACACCTATTTGCATTCCTTCAGATCATGCTTTCCATGTATTTTCCTTTCCAGTCAATCTACTACATAAAAATAAAATTAATTTCTTCATAGTTACTAAAAAGCTATCAAAATCTATTGTTCGGTATCTTTCCCCATATATTTAAATTATGTCCTTTGATGCAATGGGAAGGAAAACAACCATTTTTGCTTATATGGCTCTGTACAGGTTTTCCGAATTGCTTTCTTGCCTAGGTGTTACATCCAATTCTTTTAGTCTGAGGGTAAACTCACCATTTTCATTTCTGAGAAGAATTCTTTCTAAATCTTCAAATATAAAAAAATGTTAATCATCCTACCTGGAGCAAATGGATAATGAGCATTTCCTTCAGCTGAAACTGAAGACCTATGATTAGATATGATGAATATGTATTTGTATTTAACAGCTAGGAATTTTATTTCAAAAATGAGTGCCAGCCTGGCTGCTTATGCATGTTACTAAAGGTAGATGCTATGTTGAACTTGTTCAGATAATTTTGCTAGATGTTACACCAGTGTTGTGAGTTTTTAATCTGTTTTTGTTTGTTTGTTTGTTTGTTTGTTTTTCCTCCCCCTCTCTTTTCTCTATTTCCTTTTCTGAGGTTTTTATAATTTACATTTCTGGACCCCTCTCTTTTTCCTCTTAAATAGTTCACCAGATCTACTGGTCTGTGTATCAACTGGACCTGCCTACTTCCAAGGGAGAGACATGAGAAACTATTTGGTGTTGGAAAGAGTCTTCTTTTCCTCTGCTTTGCCTGAGGCAGATTGTAGTATACAAAAAACTTGATAGTGGCAAACCTAAAAAAAAAAAAAAAAGTATTTAAAATTAAAAAGCTTTTCCACATTCACAGCAGGGAGCACACATAACTGTTAAAAAATGCAGGTCTCAAATTTTGCAAGGAAAACTATTCTCTAGGATGTTTTTAATTCGGTGTATTCTTAAGCTATTTGAAGATCAACTAGGTCAAATAATTAAAGGGAATCAATAGCTCCGAATTTTTATTTAAAGGATAGACAGAACACAGTTCTTACTTTTCTTTTCTTTTTTTTTTTTTTCCCCAGAAGCTAGAGATAGTGAAAATACTATGATCAAACCAAAAGACTGAAGAAAAGTAGGAGAAAAGATTGTCACACACCTATACAACAAAAACTACTTTCTGTTTCTGATTTAGTTTTGAGGTCTCATGAAAGGTTACAGTGGATATATTGTTGCAGAAATAATTCAGTTATCACTTTCTTAGATCTCTCTTACAATTCCTCATATTGTTCTGAAAAACATATTGCATTCACTATGTTCCAAGGATGTGTAATGAAGAGTTGGACTGTGATATAACTATATTCCCAAACGTATTAGAAAGAATTAGTTTTCACTCATATACCTTATTGTGTCAGGTGTAGACAATAGAAGAAATCTGTTGAAACAGAAACTATTTCCATAACATGAATATGCAAAGTATTATTACAGCTGAGCTTTCAAATTACTTGGGTTCTAGTTAAAATAATTTTATGGTCTCAACTTAGAAGTCAAAGAGGTACTCAAAGACCAGGTAACAGACATCACATAAAGTACTTACTTAAGAATTTCTGCTTATATATAGGTCTGAAAAAATTTTCACCTATCCAGGGAAATTATCCATGATACACTGTTTGGAACTTTTTGGAAAAACTTTCCTGTTTCCAATCAAGACATTTTATTTCAAATTTGAAATAACATTATTCCAAAATAATCAGCATATTCAACATGCTCAATAATTACTGTGGAGCTAATACTTCTTATTCAAAAGAGTTCCACCAGTATTTAGCTACAGGTTTTTACAGCTATTATCCTTCTCTTAGCAGGCAGAGTAGACTGTTGAAAACTAAGGCTTTTTGCACTTTTCTCACTCTACAAAATGAGAACCTCCTACAGGGCCCTAGCTTCTTCTCTAATAGTTTTTGTAGACAGGTAATCCCCACTTTGGCCAAAATCTCACTTCTTACATCCTAATGTTGCATCTCTGCAGAAAAGCACCTGAAGAAGGAAAACACATTTTTGTTTTTTTTTAACTTCAGTCCCAACTCTGTGGGAAGTACTGGAGTTCTAGTAAAATACAAATTTGTCTTCCTCCCTTGAAAAAAAATATTCCTTTTTAATGTTTTCAGGACCAATCTTGACCTTATTGCTTTGATTTATTAATTGCTACTACCTCTATGGAAATTACAGTATCTCTCTGATAGGTTGTGTGAAGTCATTCCTTCTGCTGACATTATGTGGAATCTTGTTAAATACTATTAACTCATTAAAATAATTTTCCATTTATTAAGTTAATTTGCAATCTTCATCATAAAACCTTGTATTTTATATAAAACCCAAATAATTAGCATAAAATTAATCCATTTATATATTTGTGAAGGATGCATCAGCTTAGTAATGCAACTGACTAATGATAGACAATCCATTTTGGACAAAAATGAGCTTCAAGTGGCTTCCATGCCTCTGTGTTTTTAGAGATTTTTTTTTTATATTTTTCCTTCTAACCTTTATCCCTTCAAGTAATTCAGGCAACAGAATCACAACTAGAGGAAAATAAAACTGGACAGCTTTTCATATAGAAGTATTTAAACTGCATTTATTTTTTTTTAAAGTTGCTTCTAATGTCTTCTGTGTCACATGTATTGAACAGAAGTGCCTGTATGCATCACAGTGCTAGTGAAAATATTTTGGTACAATAGAGAATCAAAATCTGATTGTGAAACATAGGCACCGGGGAGACTAGCAGACAGTATGAAGCTTTCATATTTGGGTATTATTTATTCTACTTCTTTATAATGCCATCCTTAAAGTTACTTTCCTTTCCTCATCTGTGTCCTTTACTCTTCTTGACACATGGTAGTACAAATAATATGCTAAGTGATCCTCTTCTATGACTAATGCGTTTAGAAATTAAAGGAAGAGCAAGTTTTCTCCAAAAGCCTCTGAAGCAAGCAGAAGGGAAATCTAATGCAAAGCTTTTTATTCTTTCAGGGACAAGTACTCTCATTTGGTGATTCACTTTGCAAAACTTAGATTGAATGGTCTCATCAAAAAGCTGTGAAGGAACATCTTAATCAACCCAGAAAACTACAGAAAGCTTTGGAAAGATAAATAAATGCAAGAATACTGGGTTTGTTTTAATTCTATCTGATACTTAGGAAAGTAGTGAGTACTCCTGGGATTTCTTTTTTGGAACAGATTACGGGAATTTCTATTGGCTACATTCTGTCATCCATATTATTTTTGAACAATTCCGTACTGTATTTTAAAGTTCAATTCACTAACATGAGAAATGTCACAACACTAAGCTTAAATATATATATATTTATGGCACATTTTTAAAGATTTACTTATACTAAATTGAACCAAATCCCCAGACCTTCATCCTGCATCTTAAATACAATGCACTTAAGTCAATAATTACCTTTATTTTAAATCTAAATAGTCTTTAAATACTTAGATTCAATATTAGTGGAATTCTCTGAACATCTCTAGTCTCCTGTTTAAGGGTGTTTAAAAAAAAAAACTATACTTTTGAAGATATTTAATGTTTTTTTATTCCTCTTCTAAAGATCAAAACCACCCATTGATAAGGTATGACGTTGTCAACGAGCTATACTAACATTTGCAGTGGACTGGAGACACAAATATAATCAAAGCATAATATGTTTCCTCATTAACTTCAACAATTTCAATGAGTAAGGTGCATAATCTTTAAGAACAGTAATGTTTCAACTTGCACTGACTGATATCATACACAAAATGCAGTAGAAGCGTCTTCTGAAATGTGTATTCCTACGAATGCACTACTTGTAGTTAATACTATTATATACTAGTTAGGAAAGTCTAGATACAATACAGAATGAGAAATTCCATACTTATGTGCCCTAATCTGCCAGCTACAATGTATTTTAATGCAAAAACACCTTGATGTGTAGAAAGGTATTGAAATTTCTTAGAATTAGAAGAAGTTACAATGTGACTACAGAAAAATGTTGGATACTGAGTGGGAAAAATGTTCAGCTCTGGCTCCTATTCTCACCATTTTTCTCTTTTGTATCTCTTAACAATTTCAAATGAATCATGTACATATATGAGGTCTCTTTAACCCAGTCTCAAAAAACTGCAACATTATGAAGTCTCCTGTGATATCTCAAAGAATCTTTGTTCTTTGTGGCACAATACAGTAAGGACAGAATTATGTGCAAGGTCATCAGGAGCAGCAATATTTCTTGATAATGCTTGGATTTAGAATATTAATCCTTCAGATGTTCTCTATTGGTATAATTTCCATTAAGTATCAACAACAGATCATTAAGAAACAGCAGAAAAATATGCAGGTACCCAGAGCATCCTGTTCCTTAATGTTTATAGGAAAGTGAGATTCATTGGGAGGTATCAGCACCATACAATATTTTCTTTAAAATGAAATCTGAATCTTTTTGCTTATTATTCTAATTTTTTAATCAAACTTTGTAATCAACATCCTATATGTGAAGCTAGATTTTTTAGTAGCAAGAAACCTTGCTGTTGTTTTTTTGTTTGTTTGTTTGTTTGTGGGTTTTTTTGTTTTGTTGGTTGGTTGGTTTGTTTGGTTTTTGGTTTTTTTTTTCATTGGGCCCTAAGAGACAAGGGAGGCTGGAAACAGGTCCCTGCTCGGGGAGGCAGGAAAATCCTCTCCCGACCTCCCTCACCCTCCATGGTGTCCCTTCACAATAGGTTTGGGGCCCTGGAACTTTTGAATGAAGAAGAGAAAGAAGAAGGAAATGAGACAAATTAAGAAGACCAAGGTCCACCAAGGCTGGGTCATTCTAGACCAGGTACTAAAACCAGTTCTGAAAAGAACCCCAGAAAAGTCACTGTAGTGGGTGACTCCATTCTGAGGGGTGTCGAAGGCCCCATATGCAGACCAGACCCACTTCACAGGGAAGTCTGCTGCCTCCCTGGGGACCTGCATCAAGGATCTCAAAGCAAAACACCCCACTCTAGTGAGACCCAAGGACTGCTACCCTCTCCTGGTTTTTCAGGTAGGTAGTGACGACATCACCAGGAGAAGGCCTAAAATAATGAAGAGAGATTTTAAGTCCTTGCGAAAACTGCTTAAGCGTTCGGGAGCACAAATTGTGTTCTCCTCCATCCCTTTGGTTAGGGGGGTGGATGAAGAAGATTACAGGAGAATTCAGCAGGTGAACTGGTGGTTCCAAGACTGGTGCTATCACCAGGGCTTTGGATTTTTCAATCATCGGTTGGTATACAGGCCATCAGAGCTTTTGGCATTAGATGGAATGCACCTGTCCCAGAGGGGGAAGAAGATCTTGGGGCAGGAGTTAGCTGGGCTCATTGACAGAGCTTTAAACTAGATTTGAAGGGGAAAGTGGGCAAAACATCGGCCCATCTGAAGTGCATGTATACCAATGCACACAGCACGGGTAACAAACAGGAGGAGCTTGAAG
This sequence comes from Athene noctua, assembly GCF_965140245.1. Lineage (NCBI taxonomy): Eukaryota > Metazoa > Chordata > Aves > Strigiformes > Strigidae > Athene > Athene noctua. The sequence continues at coordinate 49,216,231 of NC_134037.1, forward strand.
CCGTGATGAAAAAGGAAAATTACGATGTTGTTGCTATTACAGAAACATGGTGGGATGTCTCCCATGACTGGAGTGTGCCAATTGATGGGTACAAGCTCTTTAGGAAGGATAGACAAGGAAGAAGAGGTGGTGGTGTGGCTCTGTAGGTTAGGGACTGTTATGATTGCTTTGAACACATGTGTAGTGAAGACAGGGTAGAGTGCCTTTGTGTTAGGAAGAAGGCCAACAGGGCAGATGTTGTAGTAGGAGTCTACTATAGGCCACGCAACCAGGACAGAGAGGTGGATATTTCATAGGCATTTAGGTGAAATCTCATGATAGCTTGACCTTGTTCTTGTGGGAGACATTAATTTCCCAGACATCTGGAAATATAGCACAGCAGAGCGAGACCAGTCCCAGAGATTCCTGGAATGTGTGGAGGATAACTGCCTGATTGCAGCTGGTAAGAGAACCAACCAGAGAAGGTGCCCTGCTGGATCTCCTCTTTGTGAACAGAGAAGGACTGGTGGATGATGTGGTGGTTGGAGGCCGATGAGGGCACAACGATCATGAAATAGTAGTGTTCCCTATTCTTAGAGATGCCAGGAGAGGGCTAAGCAGGACTGACATCCTGGACTTCAGAAGGGCTTTGTCTTGTTTAGGCACCTGCTTGAAAGGATCCCCTGGGAAACTATCCTGAAGGGTATAGGGGTCCAGGAAAGCTGGACGCTCTTTAAGAAGGAAGTGTTAATGGCTCAGGAGCTGGCTGTCCCCAGGTGCTGTAAGAGAAGCCAGTGGCAGAGAAGACCACCCTGGCTGAACAGGGAGCTTTGGCGGCAACTCAGGGAGAAGAGGAGAGTTTACAGCCTCTGGAAGAAGGATCTAGCCACTCACAGAGATTACAGAGGCTGTGAGGCTATGCAGGGTGGAAATCAGGAGGCCTAAAGCCCAGCTGGAAATTAATTTGGCTTCAGCAATCAAAGACAACAAGAAATTTTTCTGTAAGTATGTCAGCAGCAAAAGAAAGACCAGGGAGAGCCTCCATCTCCTGCTAGATGCAGGAGAAAACATGGTAACAAGTGATAAGGAGAAGGCTGAGGTGCTTAATGCCTTCTTTGCCTCAGTCTTTAATAATAAGGCTAGTTGTATGGAGGGAATCCAGCTTCCTCAGCCGGAAGACATAGAATGGGTGAACAACCCCCCTGCAATCCAGGAGACAGTCCGTGACGAGCTGCATCACATAGACACACACAAGTCTATTGAATCAGATGAGATACACCCGAGAGTGTTGAAGGAGCTGGCTGGGGTGCTCACCAAGACACTTTCCATCATTTATCAGCAGTCCTGGCTGACCGGTGAGGTCCCCAAAAAAATTTGCAATGTGATGCCCACCTATAAGAAGGGTCGGAAGGATGATCCTGGAAATTACAGGCCTGTCAGCTTGACTTCAGTGCCCGGGAAGCTGATGGAGTAGCTCATCGTGAGTACCATCACACAACACATGTGGGACAACCAGATGATCAGGCCCAGCCAACATAGGTTTATGAAAGGCAGGTCCTGCCTGACAAACCTGATCTCCTTCTATGACAGGGCAACCTGGTTATTGGATGAGGGAAAGGCTGTGGATGTAATTTACCCTGACTTTAACAAGGCCTTTGACACCGTTTCCCACAGCGTTCTCCTGGCAAAAATGGCTGCTAAAGGCTTGGACAATTGCACGCTTTGCTGGGTAAAAAACTGGCTGAATGACCGGGCCCAAAGAGTTGTGGTGAATGGAGTTAAATTGGGTTGGTGACCAGTCACGAGCGGTGTCCCCCAGTGGTCGGTTTTGGGGCCACTCCTGTTTCACATCTTTATTGATGATCTAGACGAGGGGATCGAGTGCACCCTCAGTCAGTTTGCAGATGACACCAAGTTGGGTGGGAGTGTTGATCTGCTCGAGGGCAGGGAGCCTCTGCAGAGAGTCCTGGACAGGCTGGAGCCATGGGCTGAGGCCAACTGGAGGAGTTTCCATAAGGCCAAATGCCGGGGGCTGCCCTTGGGCCACAACAACCCCCAGCAGTGCTACAGGCTTGGGGAGGAGTGGCTGGAGAGCTGCCAGTCAGAGAGGGACCTGGGGGTGTTGATTGACAGCTGGCTGAACAGGAGCCAGCAGTGTGCCCAGGGGGCCAAGAAGGCCAATGGCATCCTGGCTTGTGTCAGCAATAGTGTGGCCAGCAGGGACAGGGAAGGGATCTGACCCCTGTACTCGGCACTGGGGAGGCCGCCCCTTGATTCCTGTTGTTCAGTTTTGGGCCCCTCACTCCAAAAAGGACATTGATTGACTCGAGCGTGTCCAGAGAAGGGCAACGAAGCTGGTGCAGGGTCTGGAGCACAGGTCGTACGAGGAGCGGCTGAGGAAACTGGGAGTGTTTAGTCTGGACAAGAGGAGGCTGAGGGGAGACCTCATCATCTTCTACAGCTCCCTGAAAGGAGGTTTCAGAGAGCTGGGGATGAGTCTCTTTAATCAAGTAGTAAGCTATAGGACAAGAGGTAATGGCCTCAAGTTGCACCAGGGAAGGTTTAGACTAGGTGTCAGGAAGTATTTCTTTACAGAAGGGGTTGTTAGGCGTTGGAATGGGCTGCCCAGGGAGGTGGTGAAGTCCCCATCCCTGGAGGTGTTTAAGAGTCGGGTCAACATAGTGCTGAGGGATATGGTGTAGTTGGGAACTGTCAGTGCTAGGTTAATGGTTGGACTAGATGATCTTCAAGGTCCTTTCCAACCTAGTTGATTCTGTGATTCTGTAATTTTTAACATGAATTTTGAAATTGTGCCAGAATTTTACTTTTAATAGTATTGCCTCCTTCAGTGAAAGCATGCACTTATGCACACATGAGCATACACCCCACAGGAATCTATCGTAATGGTGAAGTTATTATGCTGATGGACCAGCACAGATGTCAATGACCATACCTTTCATGGGCTTTAAAGACATTGAGCTATAAAGATCACAGCTACAGTCATAGCTACTTTTTAAAACATAGCTTGACAGATCCATACTTCCAGTTGCACGTGATTATTATGAAAAGGATAAGATCAACTTGTGTTAACTTCATCTTGTATACAGTTTAGCATTTAGTCATTACATATTGATTTAAATCTTAAGCACTCTTTTCTCTACAATAAAAATCCTGTGATGGTCATTAGACTATTAACAATTTATAGTGTAAAAAAATTAATCTTAAATCTACTGAGAGAGAACCAGTGATCTTTATTTCTACCTCAAGGTATATTTTGTTATTTTTAAAGACTAATTTTTAGTAAAGGCATTTTTCAAATTATTTATTTAGCTTCCAGCAACCTTCAATTTATTGATTTCAGTTTTATATTTAATTAAATGCTTTCTGATGTTTATGTCAACTTCCATTGACTGACTTCATCAAAACTATTCTGGCTTTTAGTGCTGTCTTATTTTAAGTTAATGTTTGAGTTTTTAAATAAGGGTACTAATTAGCTCTCCATGAGAAACAAGATGTTAGTTGATTCTATAATTTCAGCTTTCAAAAGAGACTAAATATCATCCTGAAATTATGTAACCTATTGGTAAATTATGCTGACAATATCCCTTGAGAAACAGCTGACAGGTGCCAATCAGATTTCCAAAATGTTGTTTTTCTTTAGCTGCTCAGCATTCTATCTCTCGAGAATTCACAGCCACAGATAACATTAACTGTGGCACATCAAATGTCTAATTTTGCCCTGCATTCCAACAAATTACTTCTTCTAAAATGCTCATGCTTTTTCAGGCAATTAAAAAATTTTCAATTGTCAGGATGCAAAAATATCTTTGCTATTATGTGACTAATTTCGTACACAGTTTGTATTGATACATTATTAAATATACAGAAAGTAAGTGGGTTTAACTTTTATAAAACATTGTAATTTAAGTCAACATAACAAATGGGGAAAAAAATTCCATTTCTTGATCTCCAGTTTCCCTAGAAATAGGCAATGTCAGGAAAATATATGGGATTAAAATTACAAGAAGAAACATACATGGAAAAGAAGGAGAAAAAAACAAAACAAAACAAAACAAAAAACTAAAGGGAGGCTCTGGAACAAATTTATGAATACATTTTTTAAGATTTAAAAATATTTAAGGTAAAATTTTATGCATAGCTCACTTAAAAAGGACAAACATTTATAGCATGTCTGTAAAACAGATTAATATGATTAACAATTACAGGCCTAACCCTCTTAATTAGTTTGGCCAGATTAATTTTACAAAACAATCTAGACACATTCCCATGTTTTCATCATGACATCTGGGGGGGAAAAAAAAAAAAAAAAAAGTTCAGTGTGAGTAAGAACATGTAATCTGATCCCAGAAAAATGATACCTCAGTGGTACGCTATAAATATTCCATAATCTTTGGACAGAAGCTTTCTTTCTGTGTCTTCCCTATAAGTGATATTTCCCTTATTCCTCATTATTATTTCCTCCCTCCTTTCTCCTCTACTTTGACTTTAATTTCGTTTTGTATTTGTCAATTCATTCTCTCAGCAAAAAGAATGTGACTTTTTGTCTGCAAAACACCATGTAAAAATGACTGAACTATATCTATGAACAACAGTTTCGAAGTTCCATACTTGAATTAACTTTTAGCTAAAGTGTCTAACAGCCCCTTGAAATTCTCCCCAAAAAGTATAAAACTGATAGCTGAACTTAACTCTAAAATGTACTGTGTGGTAAGATGGTTTCCTGAAACAACTTAAACTTTTCAGTCAGTGAATATGTATATTGATCAAAAGACAATTACATTTTGATGAGTGGCAGCGTGTTGTCATATGGAATATTTTAGATTTTATTAGATTTCGTTGCCTGGAAAACCAGATGATTCCCTCAGATTTAAGATAGACTGTCTCAAATTTTAGGAATTAATAAGAGAAAGTAGGACTTGATCTCCAGAATAATATGGGAATAATTTTGAATTCAATAGAGTTATTACAGAATCACAGAATCAGCTAGGTTGGAAAGGACCTTGAAGACTGTCTAGTACAACCATTAACCAAACACTGAAAGTTCCCAACTACACCATATCCCTCAGCGCTATGTTGACCCAACTCTTAAGCACCTCCAGGGATGGGGACTCCACCACCTCCCTGGGCAGCCCATTCCAACACCTAACAACCCGTTCTGTAAAGAAATACTTCCTGACACCTAGTCTAAGCCTTCCCTGGCACAATTTGAGGCCATTAACTCTTGTCCTATCACTTGTTACTTGGTTAAAGAGACTCATCCTCAGCTCTCTGAAACCTCCTCTCAGGTAGCTGTAGAGGGCAATGAGGTCTCCCCTCAGCCTCCTCTTCTCCAGACTAAACACCCCCAGTTTCCTCAGCCGCTCCTCCTACGACCTGTGCTCCAGACCCTGCACCAGCTTCGTTGTCCTTCTCTGGACACGCTCGAGTCATTCAGTGTCCTTTTTGGAGTGAGGGGCCCAAAACTGAACACAGGAATCGAGGGGCGGCCTCCCCAGTGCCGAGTACAGGGGTCAGATCCCTTCCCTGTCCCTGCTGGCCACGCTATTGCTGACACAAGCCAGGATGCCATTGGCCTTCTTGGCCGCCTGGGCACACTGCTGGCTCCTGTTCAGCCGGCTGTCAATCAACACCCCCAGGTCCCTCTCTGACTGGCAGCTCTCCAGCCACTCCTCCCCAAGCCTGTAGCACTGCTGGGGGTTGTTGTGGCCCAAGGGCAGCCCCCGGCATTTGGCCTTATGGAAACTCCTCCAGTTGGCCTCAGCCCATGGCTCCAGCCTGTCCAGGTCTCTCTGCAGAGCCTCCCTGCCCTCGAGCAGATCAACACTCCCACCCAACTTGGTGTCACCTGCAAACTGACTGAGGGTGCACTCGATCCCCTCGTCTAGATCATCAATAAAGATGTGAAACAGGAGTGGCCCCAAAATCGACCACTGGGGGACACCACTCGTGACTGGTCACCAACCCAATTTAACTCCATTCACCACAACTCTCTGGGCCCGGCCATCCAGCTAGTTTTTACCCAGAAAAGTGCGTGCCCATCCAAGCGGCAAGCAGCCAGTTTGGTCAGGAGAATGCTGTGGGAAATGATGTCAAAGGCCTCACTAAAGTCAAGGTCAATAACATCGACAGCCTAATCCAATAAGCAGGTGACCTTGTCATAGAAGGAGATCAGGTTTGTCAAGCAGGACCCGCCTTTCCTAAACCCATTCTGACTAGTCCTGATCCCCTGGTTGTCCATTATATGACCTTTAATGGCACTCGAGATGACCTGCTCCATGACCTTCCCTGGCACTGAGGTCAAACTGTCAGGTCTATAATTTCCCAGATCCTCCTTTCTGCCTTTCTTGTAGACGGGTGTCACATTTGCCACCCTCCAGTCCAATGGGACCTCCCCAGTTAGCCGTGATTTCAGGTAAATCATGGACAGCAACTTGGTGAGCACATCTGCCAACTCCTTCAGCCCCCTTGGGTATAACCCATCCTGTCCCACAGACCTGTGTTTATCCAAGTGGTGCAGCAGGTCTCTGACCACATCCTCTTCAACTGTGCTGACCTCATTCTGCTTCCCCTCCCCATCTCCCAGCTCATGAGGCTGGGTGTCCAGGGAACAGCCAGTTCCACTGCTAAAGACTGAGGCAAAGTAGGCACTCAGCACCTCAGCCTTTTCCTCATCCTTAGTTACCATGTTTCCCTCTGCATCCAGTAAAGGAGGGAGATTTTCCCTAATACTCCTTTTGCTGTCAACGAATTTATAAAAACATTTTTTGTTATCCTTAACAGCTGCAGCCAAGTTGAGCTCTATCCTGTCTGGTCCCACAGACTTGTGTATGTCTATGTGATGCAGCAGGTCACTGACTGTCTCCTGGATTGCAGGGGCGTCGTTCTGCCAGTCTCTGTATTCTGGTTTAGGAGGCTGCATTCCCTTGGCACAACTATTCTTGATATTAACGACTGAGGCAAAGAAGGCATTAAGCACCTCAGCCTTCTCCTCATCACTTGTTACCATGTTTTCTCCTGTGTCCAGCAGGGGATGGAGGCTCTCCCTGGTCTTTCTTTTGCTACTGACATACAGAAACATTTTTTGCTGTCCTTGATTGCTGAAGCCAAATTAATTTCCAGCTGGGCTTTAGCCCTCCTGATTTCCACCCTGCATAGCCTCACAGCCTCTTTGTAATCACTGTGTGTGCCTAGCCCCTTCTTCCAAAGGCTGTAAACTCTCCTTTTCTCCCTGACTTGCAGCCAAAGCTCCCTGTTCAGCCAGGGTGGTCTTCTCTTCCGCCAGCTTCTCTTACAGCACCTGGGGACCGCCTGCTCCTGAGCCATTAACACTTCCTTCTTAGAGTGCCCAGCCTTCCTGGACCCCTATGCCCTTCAGGATCGTCTCCCAGGGGATCCTTTCAAGCAGGTGCCTAAACAAGACAAAGTCAGCCCTTTTGAAGTTCAGAATGTCAGTCCTGCTTAGCTCTCTCCTGGCCTCTCTAAGAATAGAGAACTCTATTATTTCATGATCGAAATTGGAGATTGTCTCTCAATTCAGGATATAATGGAAGATGTAAAAGTGATAGGTCAAGTCAGATATTAGTCAACTACTGTCAATGGTAGATGAATGGGAATAGAGTTCTGCCTAGTGTCTGCCTTGTGCCACAAAATGAGTGACAGAGAGAATCCTCCAAGCCAGAAAGGAAGACTTTCTAGCAAAAAAATTCAATGCCTTAGCTATGGCATAGAACCTGTGAGCCACCTCTGAATGAATTAATCTTTTTTCTTTGGCCATACACCAACAAGACTTGAGTTCTGGATTGTCCTTATGAATGTGATGAATCTTGATATAATTTCGTAAATCAGGGGAAGGCCACAGTCAAGGTATAAAAAGATGAAAAAATCAAACCAAATAAAGCCAGCATGTTAATAAATCGCAAATAAATTGGCCTAGATTTTCCCATACAACTAACTTAGGTCATAGACTTAATAAAGAAAACCTATTAGCATAGTCAAAGGCATTAACCTTTCCCTTCTACCTTGAGAGATGAAAATACACTTATCTAGAAGCACTGTCCTCTAATACTTCATACATTATACTCTTACTTGCAATACATACTCCTTCATTAAACTTTACGTCTTGTAGCCATACAGCTCATTCCTGAACTTCAGTAAATCCTTGACAAATCATCGAAAAGACATCACTGCATTTACATGAAGGTCTTTGAAGAAGCTCCTTAACAAGGGGGCTTTGACTCACTTTTCAAGTTTTATTCTAGAATAATTTATGAAAATTCATAAAACTTTCACAATGACACAAGTGAAATTAATAAAATTACATAATAACCATTAGTACCATTTTGTAAAAAAAGAGTACCATTTAACAAGTTAGCAAAGTACATTCTATACAAGCCCTAGAGGAATCTCTGAAAAAATAGAAATATTACATATATGTTCCACAGAAAATCAACATTGGGGATTAACCCATGAGATATTCAGAACAGTATTAAAAAACAGGAATATATGTGTGAATTAGAGCTATATCTAAAGTTATTTTAAATTATCATTTAGTTATAACTACAACAGTGATATGGTAACAAACAAAGACAATCATATGAATTTTGCAAGTATACCTTAAAGATCTGTTTAGTGCTATTTAGCAGCTCTTATCATTCCTATTCTGCAAGGCCTATCACACTCCAGGGAAAATGGAAGGTAGTTAAAAAATTGTAAATTTAGAACTCTCACCATAAAAAGAAAGGACCCTAGCTAAGAAGAGCATAAACCAGAATTTCTTACCATTTTACACTTAAGGTGATTCATCAACAGCAATGTAGACTTGAAGGATTATCCATTTGACTTCCTTTTGTAAACTGTTAAGATGGAAGACTTTTGCCTCATTTCATAAATTATTAAACTCACTCTTGGTTTTCATCAAATATTGACTTATTAATCCTTTTTTTTAATAGTAGAAGTGAAAAAAAGTTATACTTCATGTATTTGTTAAAGTCCTTACCATACATAAATTGTATCTTACTAGCAATAACATAGCAGATTTTTACCAGTTTGTAGATTAAATATTTGCAAAGACCATGCATGTTGAAGCTATAATTACAGATGTAAACTTTATCTGGAAAAACACAGCTTGTTTAGGTTGGAGGAAAAAACATTAGTTAAGGATTTTATATTTTTTTGGTCATACTACTTTCCTAGGCTTAATTACAAGGTTTTGCTTATTTTGTTAAGGGCAAGAAAGTTAAATGCCAATACCTATTAAAATCCCCCAAACTTCCTGTATTATCTCTTTGGAATTAGACTTAGAAATGTTTTACAAACTCGATGGTATCCAAAAATTTACACAAATTCTCTAATTCTTAATAAGAACAACGATATCCAGAACATTATATACAATTTCCCTAACTCTTAAGAGCAATAAATTTAATTGAGCTATATTTTATAATTGTGATTCAATTTTTTAATTAATTTATAATCTCATGTTATGTGTATAATTTTACATCTATGTCATTTTCCTTTTATCTATAAATTCATCCATGAATTTTCTTACATTTAGTCTGTATCACTTATAGCCATTTATAATTACATAAGATATGGATATATTTGTATCATTTACTCATGAGCAAAAATGTAATTATTAAGGGACATTATACAGACAAGTAATTTAGGACAAAAAACCACTTGGTGTTTGGCTGTTTTTTGTTTTGTAAGCTATGTCTTTCCTCGGTGTTGGATATAGAGATATTTAATGTATCATATTGTGTCATCCAAAGACAGTACTACTGAAATCTCTACAGAATTTTGTTTTGGATGTAACATAGATAATTCAAGATTGGAATCTAAAGTAAAATTATGAATGGCAAGACTTTCTAGTTTGAAAAAAACCAATGCTAAATTGGGGAAAAAAGATACATTCTTCTCTCAACATGAGTGAAAGTGCTTCAGAGAGATGTACTTTCCTTAAAAGGCTGCTAGATGTTTTCCCTAAGGTGAGGAAATGGCTTCAAAAAATCTTAGTGTTCCTTCCAACAACTATAAGTCAAACCACATACATCTTGAAAACAAAACAACCCTCCCAAAAAGGATCATTCAGCTGACACTCAAAACCATCCCTGGTAGTCTTTGGGGAAATCAAGCGTATGTCTGTCCTAGGGAAAATCAACCCATGCTCTGAATATGTCATAACTACAGCGTTTTCTCCTCTTTGATCCCAGCTAATCTAAGAAAAATACGTTGTTAACCTGCCACGTGGGATGAGGTAATTGGATACAGAGAAGAGGTAATTTGTAAGTGAGAAGAGCATCATATATATCAGTAGCTCAATCTATTTAAGTCTTCGGCTGGAAAATCAAATTTATATAAAATACTTTTGTATCATAGAAATTGTATTGCTATACAATTGTTCCCTGGTGAAGTGACCCATCTACAAATGTGACTGTTTTACTCTTCAGTACAGACATATAGATTGCTCCATTCTGTGGGATCACACAAAGAGTGGTCTTTTGCAGAATGGTACCATTCTAGTACAGTTTCATTTCCTGGAAAGAAAGTAAGGAGAACATTGAAATACTGGTGTCCAGAAAGGTTAATGTTCTTCTGGAGCTCTCTCGCAAACAGGTATGTTCTTCTACTCACATAATATAAATGGGAACATAAACTTTTTTTTCTTCACAGTACCTCAGAAAATACAACCTTCTTTTGAGAAACAATAAGAGAGTACAAAATGTTTTCAACTAGCTTTTCTCAGCTCATAAGGCAATTTCTGGTGTCAGGAAGCAGTAATTATATTACTATTCATAATCATCTCAGCTTTGTCCAGTAATTCTGTACATATTTTTTTATCTTTATTAATGCCTTTTTATATATTTTTCTTAAAGGGCTTTTTTGTTTTACAGAGCTCAGAACTAATCTGACTTCTTAAAGTATGCTTTTTTATAAACGGATTAAATGAAACAAACTTTGTTTGCATATACAGTAAGTGAAAGCTTGAATTTTAATTAATAGGAAGCAGTAATGATTTGGATATCTTTAGAAAATACCAATGAATACAGTATACATTAAAAAACTGAAAACCCTTTTGTTCAATCAGAGGCATTTCATAGTATTTATTACATATAAAGAATAAAAAATACTGTAGCAGAATAATATTTCTACAATTTTATCTATGGTCCAATAACTCTGCAGGCATATTTTGTGGAATAAAACTTTTCCATACCAAATTCTTTATCTCTAGCCAAAGCGTTTGCCCATAACTACCTGAAAAGTGGTTGTATTGAGGTGGGTGTCAGTCTCTTCTCTCAAGTAACAAGTTACAGGATTAGAGGAAATGTCTTCAGGTTATTAGAGGGAATATCTCCTTCTCAAGGGAGGTTTACATTTAATATTAGGACAAAATTCTTCACTGAAAGGGTTGTCAAGCATTGAAACAGGCTGCTCAGGGAAGTGGTTCAGTCACCATCCCTGGAGGTATTTAAAAGATGTGTAGCTGTGGCACTTCGGGACATGGCTTAGTGATGGATTTCGCCATGCTAGGTTAACAGTCAGACTTGATAATCTTAAGGGTCTTTTCCAATCTAAACAATTGTATGATTCTATGATTCTAAATGGTATGGAAAGCCCTCTAAAATATCATCCATTCAGAACATCAGAGTTACTCATAACTGGGAGAAGGAAAATGGTCTCATGTGACATTTTAATTCAAGAGTTTTAAAAATTAAAACGAAAAAACCCCACCCTTCTTTGTAATGGAGATTAATTCTTAAAGTTTTAAAGTATGAACTAACCTTTAATTAACAGGATCAGGAAACTTTCCTCACAAGTGTGTTCCTTCATAACTGGATCTTTTTTGGTAAATATTTTCTTCTGAGTCATCTGGGCTTTTTACATGTTAAACTAATTATTGGATTAGATATGTGACTAATCTAATCCTGAATGGTGGCTCTAACAAAATAATGAACTTCTCATCAGCCACTTTCAGCTCTTAAAATACGGATGTCCTCACCCTATATAAGAAGTAAAAATCCCACACATTTATCTTGCTAATTGTTCATCTATAAATCCAATCTTCTGTTGTTTTCTCTCCAAATGAATGACTTAAGCACAAAGATACTGTTTTGGTAAGAAACTTTCCTCAGAAGTCTCAAATGAATTCTTAAGAGAGAAAATCTGTGAGAGGTTTACTTACATAGCTTACTGGAAAAGTATTATATTTATTTTTGTTGTATTTCAATTTCCAGGGTTTATCTTTTACTTAGTTTCCAACAGATAAAAGCAAGTATTACTTTTGGAACTCACAGTGCAAAATTCAACCAAGTTTGGTAACAGAAATTTCTCCATTGTGTTGAGATAAAGTTCATTTCTGAAACCCAAACAAGCCCAGGGAATTCACAGCATGAACAGTATGTATCTAACAAAGGAAAATGTTTTTTTTCCGAAGCAGCCCAACCCATGTAAGATCTCCTGCATAGGTAACATTTACTTTGGACCATGACTTGCAGGAGAGAAGGGAAGGTAATTAAAATCCATCTTTGCAATGTACTCAGGTGTGTGCCTACACTTGAATAGAGGAAAGAACAAGGATGCAAGTCGGACTGCAGACACAGAAGAAGAAAAGCTAAAAAGAAACCCCAGCAGATACTGAAAGGGTACAAGACAGAAGAAACATCAGTGTAGGGAACAGAGTAAGAACAGAGAAAGGAATGAAGACTGGACTACTTAACAGAGATAAAAAGGTTACAAGTTGCTGACTCTTTCTTGCCCTTTGTATATGTATAATTCTTCAAACCTCTCCAAAGTACTTTTCTCTGCCTGATTCTAATCATCATAGTGCTGACAGTTCTTGTTTTCATCCATCTTCAGTAAGTCAACAATATTCTCAATTAATTTCAGAGACTTATCGCACACAACTGTAGCTGTTATGCTAAAAAAGAATTGAGTATCGCTGCATTTGATTAAGTAAAGTCATTCTTACTTTACAGTGGCTCAGTTTTACTTTGTAAGCATATGCAATAGATGATGAAAACTATGTTAATTGCTCAAGTCCAGCTTAAATTCAGGCCATCAGTTGTCAGGAAACAGTTGTTCAGGGCTATAATAAGAAATTTTTAAGTACTAATGGACATTAAAATAAAAGTGAGTAATCTTTGTTTAGTTTCTGTTTTCTCACTCTAAAATACACATAGTATTATTACTTCTAGCTTGCTGTAAGTATTTTTCCATACTATCGTATATAAAAGTGAATTAAGGGTAAGCTTATTCCAATTTATTTACATTAATTCCCATTATGCAGAAAAAATAGAATCTAATTTTTGACAATATTTAATGAATAAGAATTTCCCTAATACTGAAACTCTTCTTGCCTTTTACACCACAAAACCAGTTTCTAACATATGTACGTGAGGTGCATTTCTCCTGACTAAATTTTACCTTCATTAGCTCGATGCCTCTGTTTCTACTTCTCTGCATGGTAGACACATCAGCTGAATAATGACCAGAGTGTTTTACTCCATACCAATCAATAAACTTTTTAGAATTCTCTTTCTAAAATGCTCCTGTGAAAGGCACTTCTCTTCATTAAAATGTTTGGCTAAACAAAAACAGCTAACATTTCTTTTTTGAGAAAGTGTCAGAATTAGGCTCTTATATCTTTATTCACAAACCTAAGGAAGTGATCTTATTTTCATACATGCTGAGTACTCATTAAATAGGAGTAGACAATTTGATGGTAGCTCAGCATACTGGAGAACATTAAACCACTGGTTAGGAATGTCTACAGCCATTTACTTTTGCTATTCATATTTACCTAAGGAAAAAAAAAATCACATAGGATACTGGACTAAGCAGAGAGTAAGTGGTCTTGTGTATGAGTTCTATGTTTAACATTTATGACTAGGTAAATGTTTTTTGTCCTTGATACAGTGATTGTAAAATGGATATAAATAGTTTCATTCAAGAAATATTATCAGCATGATAGCTATGCAATATTCACACTCTTAGGCCTGAAGAGTTCTAGAGGCATATTGTTTGATCACATAAAGTAACTGAACGGGTTATGGAACTGAAAGAGAACAGAGGCTGTTTTGCTGCTGAAGTAAAATCAAAACTAGTTTATTTGAAAATTGGAAAATAGATAGCAATCCATCCTGCACCACTGAAGCATATAAAGTCAAGTAAGAATAACCATATCCTAACTGTTGAATAACATATTCTTGGCTATGGGATGAAAAAGATCATGATTTTTCAAATACAATATTGAATCTCTGGAAAAAAAAAAACAAAAAAAAAAACAAACCAACAAACCAACAACCTTTTACTGAAGGTATAACAATTCAACACTAGTAGTCAGCCGTACATCTATTTTTTATTTTTTTTTTTATTCCCTTTATTCACTGGGTACAAAACCCCCCACAGCTTTCCCCACAGTAATCTGTGGCAGCGTGTTTCCAAGTTTCATCACAGGTATACAACCTGGAACTTTGAAATTATTTTTATTGTTCAGGAAACCATAGTATACTGCAGAGAATAAGGGATAAGAAGTACAAATCACTATGTAGTATAGAAATTGTTCTGGCTGACTCCTGGAATTGTTCTGGATGACTCCTTGAAACTCCAGGGCAGTTTATTTTGAACACAAATATATAGAGATATTCATGAAAAATAAAATAATGAATTATCTTCAGAATGTGTCTGTCGCAATGACAAGAGAAAGTCAAATCAATTTATTTCATTAGCTGACTTCTCCTCTATTTGATTCAATTCTTGTCTCTAGTTTCAGAGTTAAACTATTAAAGTTGTTCTGTATTTTGCAAGGAATCGTTAGCTATCAAGGCTAAGAAGAGGGATGTACTGTATCTAGGACAGTCATCTGGGATAAAGAGTTAGTTTTATAAGAATGGTCTATAATTTATTTAACTTAAATAGATTAACTACTTTTGCAGCTGAAATTGTGCATAAATTGTTACTCTATTGCAGGACAGTGTCCTGGAGCATTAAATTAAAAAAAAAAAAAAAAAAAAAAATCACGCACATACCGCTCAATATCCTTCATGCCTTCTCTGCAGTTCAGCACCATTTTCAAGAATCCATGGAACAGGAAGTTTCAAGAAATGTTAAGAATTTCAACAGAAGGGGGCAAAAGTTGCTACATCATGGATAAAATGAAAAGTAATTACTGTCAGCAATTAAGTGTTCAATTCTTAGAACAAGGCGCCATTTTAGAAAAATAGCTGTGTTTGATAATTCCTCTCCACCAATTAGCTCATCGCTGAGCTCAGGTGTTTACATTTCCTAGGCTTCATTATCTGTTGCTTAGGTAGCTCCTGTAATGAGTGTGACAAGAGGTGCTGTATCCCATGACATAATGTCCAAGTTTCCTCCTGGCCCATCGCTGAAGCCCAGACTATTGCACCCCGTGGCCTGGGGATCTCTGTCTATTAGAAATAATAAACCTAGATTTGGTAAACTTTGGTAAAGTATTGTAGGCATGGAGAGGATAATGTTTGTGCCATAGACAGTAATTTGTAATTGGACAGTTATTACGGATTAAGTAGATTTAAGATTAGGAAGACCAAAGCTATAAAACAGGGCACAATTGGGCAAATTAAATACACAACATATATAAAATTGGAAACATACTGTATATTTTTCACACTTTTCTTCTTGCTTGCCTTTCCAGTTTAGACTGTAAATAATCAGGCATGAAGGACTTTTATAGCACTTGGCTTCCCATGTACTTATGCAGATGCACTTTGTATTTGCCTAGCTAAAGTCATGCAGTAAAAATGTAAAATAATGTAAATACTCCATTAAAAATACAAAGAACTGATTTCTTTTTTCTCCCATTTCCTTGGAGGGTGTCAGACAGGTTTTCCTCCAGATATGGCAAGAGGGAATTCATGGTAGAGTATGAAAAATAAAAAGATTTCTTACATACACACTTCTTTGCTTTTTATGTAATGCTTATCAAATAGTAAATGCTGAATAAAAATTTAGAATCTAGACTTTCCCTTTCAGAAAGCTTATCTTTTTTCCATTTTGCTACCTATTGCAGATACACATTTGACATGTATAAACAAGCTTAGAAAAGCGGTAATTCTAGGAGTTTGAACTGTAGTCATTCATCAGTGAGGTTTGTGTTTAGCTCTTACTCTTACTCTTGGGGATTCCACAATGTGACTATCTGGCACTGGGAGAAAAGTAAAATATGAAGACTTTTCAGGGAATTGGCATATTGTTTATTCCCATTGGCTGAAACAGTAATGGTGACAACCTTGCCTTGATTTTTCCTAGGATTTGTCATTATTTTAGAGTCTAGATATTGTTTAAAAATATTAAGTAGAAAAATTATTTGGTATTACACACAGGATTATTCCAAAAGCTCTATTTTTTATCAATAAGCAGAAGATTCTCTTGTCACTTCTGTGGTTCAAAAGTACCAGAATTCACTTAATGTGGGTATGACTATGTATGTAATTTGTTCTGTCTCCTGTAAATTCACTTGCCTTTCGAATGTTGCAGTGCTGCAGTTTCAGTAGTGATGTCCAAAATATGGAGTTTAACTGTCTCTGATATCCATGCATTAGTGCACTTACCTGTTACTGAATAGTCACATTTTCCCACTTCTTTATTATTGGCAAAATTTAAAATATAAAGAATAGAAAGACAGCTTGGTGTGCTGTCTTTATAAAAGATTGGTTCTCACATGGATTTCTGCTGTAATAACAGCTTTAATCAATTATTCAAACCTTCAAAACAATACAGACCTCAATCTGAGTAGCTGTACTCACAGGAGACTTGATAAACCTATTTCTGTAAATAATGCGGTCAAAATACTTTTCTAGATGATGTGTTTGGGATTTCTATTGCATGTGTTACCTTAACTTTTTCTTATATTACTTCAGTTTCTTTTAATACTGACAGTATGGACTTTAATATGGTACTTCAGGAAGGTAAACAGGGAAACTCAGGCTCAAGATGTACATTAAGTCAAGTATGTGCAAATATATACACAAATACGTTACATGTTAAAACGTAGACCTCGCTGAACTACCCTGAAATACGCATTCACTGTATTTGTTGTGCTGCTTGTTAGAAATGTTTTAATGAATAAGCTAATAACTAAGATAATTTGAAAAAAGATGTGAAGTGTGGTAAGATAACACAAAATTTAATATTTAGCAACAAATTTTGTTTATAATTTAGTTCTGATTGAAATGAATGTCGATAAAGTAACTGATGTTAATTAGGGCTAGTTTAATTTCTATATAATCCCATGATCAGGAAGAGAATTCAAAGTACAAGAAAAGGCCCAATGAAAGTGGAAGATGTAGGTAAATGAAAATCAAATAGCTAGGAGTGAAAAGACTTTAAATGCAAAGGATGGGTTTGCCTGTCTTCTCATTCCTGTCAGTATATACCATGGTAACTATGCAAAGGCAGCAGAGCGTGCTTGTAAAACCTACAAGGATCAGAGCAGAATCAGAACCAGATGTTTTTATGAATATCAATTCTTAAATTCTCTCTCAGAACTATTTCAGCTTTCAGACTAGAAGGAAATTTTGCCTCTATTTATATCCTTTGAAACTCATTTGTACCAGCAGCCTTCACCATTGTTTTCAGTATCAAAGAAGTGCTACTAGTGTCCTTTATTGGGGGAATCATTGCTGGTAGACATTCTCATTTAACTGATTTTGAAAAATTACATTTATTTACAAGATCTTTCACATACTACTAACTCCACAAATCATTGTGATTTTTTTTTAATCTACTTAAGAAATAGCTTAGCATATACTTAGTCTATGTAGATAGATGTAGAAATATGCAGACATTTAGAATAGAGTAGAATAGAAGAATAGAATAGAATAGAATAGAATAGAATAGAATAGAATAGAATAGAATAGAATAGAATAGAATAGAATAGAATAGAATATTGCAGTTGGAAGGGACCTACAACAATCACTGAGTACAACTGCCTGACCAATTTGGGGCTGACAAATTTAAAACATGTTGTCAAGAGCATTGTCCAAATGCCTCTTAAACACTGACAGGCTTGGGGAATCAACCACCTTTCTAGAAAGCCTGTCTCAGTGTTTGACCACTCTCTCAGTAAAGAAATGATTCCTAATGTCCAGTCCAAATCTCCCCTGACACAGCTTTGAATCATTCCCATGCATCCTATCACTGGATACCAGGGAGAAGAGCTCAGCACCTCCTCCTCCACTTCCTCTCCTCAGGAAGCTGTACAGAGCAATGAGGCAGCCCCTCAGCTTCCTTTTCTCCAAACTAGACAAACCCAAAGTCTTTAACTGCTCGTCATAGGACATTCCTTCCAGATCTTTAATCCCTTAAATTGTGGGGCCTAGAACTGCATATGGTATTTAAGGTGAAACCACAACCATATCTGAATATAGCTGAATATATATCTATTAATGCATAAAAGACAGATGTACACTAACTGAATGTTACGAATATTCTTCATGCAGAAGCTTCAGTGATTTCAGGAAGACCTGAAATTTTTAAAGAGAAGCTGCCTTCTGTGTGATACAACTGAAAATTCTTAATCACTGTTAAAGGTTTCAGGAATTTTTTCTTATTGTTTCTCTTTAACTGTAGATACAGAAATATGAGGGGAGTGTCCTCCATCTGTATTTCTATTTAGCCTCTAAGACATACACTGCACTTGCTGAAGAGTGGTTCTACATGCTACTGAGGGAGAAATTCCTGAGAAGAGCAACCAGGAGAAGAAAGCCAGGTATCTGCACTACCATATAGAGCCCAGACACATCAAGCCTGAGATGGTCTTCCAGTGATCCCCATCGACATTGGAGGTAGACGTGTGTTCCTAATCATGCTGTTCTCCAGGTAGTGCCAACTCAGGCAGAGAGAGATTAAAGTAAATAGTATCCTCAACAAAGAACAGGTGAAAATGTCATACCTCGAGGGAATGAGGAGACACTTGTGTTGCTCTGTACCAAAAGCCATCCAAGGACAGCCTTTCAAAGATGCAAACCTGACTGCCCATGAAGGTATAATCTATGGCTCAGTTTTATAAGGCTCATCTCTCTGTGACACGAGTCCTAATTTTATGAAGAACAATTGTGTGATCATGAAGGACCAGTTAAGGCTAACACTTATTTACCTGATGATAGACAGCCACTGGACAGCAGAGATTATGATGTGAGCAAGTATATAGATTCTTAGCCTGTTACTCTGGCTGCTCCCAATCATTTACCATACCTGCTAGGTAATAAATAATTGTGCGCTCATGAATCACATACAGAGAAAGTATTATAAGGCTGTCCATCACCCACTGAAAGCTGACTACCTGTGCCCTCAATATTCACTGAAAAACTGGCTTGTATTGCAAAGTTCTATCTCAGGGTCATTGAAACAGGCATCATTTTCCATACTCTCACATGCACCATGCACATGTACCTCATGTGTGCCACAAATTCCCCTGAATTGTATCTCTGTGTGTGAGAAAGAAGGATTCATCTTACATAACTTCAGTCATAACAGTCAGAGTTTTAAACTATTCACTCTGGATTACTTTAACTGTAATAAGGGGAAAATAGACTCTCGCAAAGGGTAAATCAACTAATTATAAAGCACACTTCTGAAAAAGTTTTGTATGTCTTACTCTCTGGAGAAGCCTTCTCCATTGATTAAAAAAGGACTAGGAGATAAGGTTGGAAGTAGAAGATTAGAAATCTAAATGACATCCACCTAATGTGAGGTGAGAAGAGAATACCTTGGGAGCACTAGACATGTGGGTGAATCACAGAATCAGAAAGTTTGGCATCGGGTGTGAATTCTAACCTGAGATACAACAACAGTGTAAATGCTGTCTTTGTCCTTCAATGGCACTGGGAGAGCACAAGAACATTTGACTATTGGTGGGAATACTGTGAGAACATGAAAATCTTCAGCTACAGGCTCCTCAAAACTGAGATTTTATTATGCTCTCAAAGTTCTCAACACCTTATGGTCTAATAAATTATTCTGTAATAAAAAAAGTTGCAGATAAATAGATGTGTATATATAACATCCCTCTTTCAAAAACTCTTGCCCTCACACAGTTAAATGTAATTAAAATGAAAACTCCAGCTTCCTCTTAGTTTTAGTGAAATTAAACAGGAGTCTCTAATTATATAAAATATAATGTAAGGTGTCTTTAGAAAACAGTGTATCATATATTTATTTCACATTTCTATGACAGCTAATTAAATATGAATTAATAGCTTTTCTGAATGAAGAAATTTTTTAAAATTCTATTGAATTTGCCTGATTTATATTTTCTAACTAGATAGAATGCAACCCATAAAAAGGAGCTACTGTAAGAAGAAATTATCAGAATGATTAAAGGAACATTGAGAAGTGCAACAGACAGTTCAAAGGGATGTTATTGAATTTTTTCTCTTTAGCTGCTTTTTCAAAACTACGACAGACATACTACCATTATATGTTAAATCTTCGATAAAAACTTGTTTAAATAGTTCCAATATTTGTGTGATTGTATCGGACTTTCTATTTTTCTTTTATTTTTTCTGTAAATATGAAGTTAGCTGATTGAAAAGAAAATATCTTTTCACAGAAAATGAAAAACATATTATTTTAATTTCTTCTATAGTTTTTAAAACCTTAGATTATATTTCAACTCTGTTGTGGTTTAACCTCAGCCAGCAGCTAAGGCCCTAAACCCCACACAGCTGCTTGTTCACTGCATTCAACAGTAGGAAATGGAAGAGAATCAGATGGGTAGAAGTGAGAAATCTTGTGGGTTGAGACAAAGACAGCTTAATAGGTAAAGAAAAGCTGTATGAAAAAAAGAAGGGAAAAAAAGCGCAATTAATCGCTTTCCATCGGCAGGCAGGTGTTCAGACATCTCCAGGAAAACTGAGCTCCATCATGCATAATGCTTACTTGGGAAGAGAAACACCAGAATTTTGAATGTCCCCCCCTTCTTCCTTCTTCCCTCAGCTTTTCTTGCTGAGCATGGCATCATAAGGTCTGGGATATCCCTTTGGTCAGTCAGGGTCAGCTGTCTCAGTTGTGTTCACTCCCAACTCTTTCTGTGTCTCCAGTCTACTTGCTGGTAGAGCAGTTTGAGAAGCAGAGAAACCCTTGTTACTGTGTAAGAACTGCTCAGCAATAACAAAACCATCCCTGTGTAATTGCTGTACTTATAGTAATGAATTAATCTGGTAAGAGATGAATCCTCTTGCATTCTAGCTGGTCCTCAGAGATTAGAGGGGTTAGGGGTGGCTGGACTTCTCTCATAATAGGTATAACATTTGGGGCTGTGACTATAGGCCTGACACCAGATGCCCAAACAGCCCGTGTGCTGTAGGTCCGGTTGCATTCAAGAGAAGCAGTCAGGTTCATGAATAGTACGATTTATTTTTATGCAACATCTACAGATTCTTTGAGATTGCCTACGATAAATGCACAAACTGCAGGTTGGCTATATGGCACTATACACAAAAAGAACAATTGCAATCACACACACTTAATTCCTGGGTAATCACTCAGTAGCCAAGGGCCCAAATCTTATTAAAGTTGTCCCTTCTGGGGGGAGGGCAAGAAGCACAAACCTGTTGATCTGTCCCTCCAATTTGGTATGGGATTATCATCCCTCTGAGTCAGATACAAACTCGGGGCAGTATTTATCTAAGTATGTATGTGTGAGTGGGTGGGACTGTGGTCAAGACATTGTTTTTTGAGTAATGACACAGGACATTCCCTGGTGCAAGGTGTATGCTGGTTTTTGTGGGAAAAAGAGGAAGAATGAGAGATAAGGTCTGCAGAGTTCTGCAAAACAGTCCTTGAGAGAAAGGGAAGAGCAGTAGATAAATCTGCAGAGTCATGTCAAATGTTGCTTGAGAAAAGTGGAAGAATGGGATCGCGTGGCCTCCACCTCACTTTGCATTCCTCAGTGTCACACAGCAACACAAATCACTGGATCTCCATCCTGTCCTGTTTTTTCTGGGTGCCATGTGTTAAGGAAATGTGTATTTTGCAGATTTTTTGTTGTTTTGCTTTTCCCACACTTCCAACAGTTACCAACACTGTTTTGATCACCAATTCAAAATATAGCACCATATGAGCTACTATGAAGAAAATTAGCTCCATCCCAGCTGAAAGCAGTACAAACTCCTGTATATAAAGAATGTTCAATTAAATTTAAGATTTATTTACACTTAATTTTCACAAAGATTCTGTGATTAGACAACTTTTGTCTTGAAATATTGGTACACTCTAGAATGAGTAAATATTCTTCTTGTGGTTTGAGTCCAGAGGGCACCTGAGCACCACACAACCACTCTCTCACCCCTTCTACCTCAGGAATGGGAAGGAGAAAATATAACAAACAGCTTGAGGTTCAAGATAAAGACATAAAGGAATGATTCATGCATTATGGTCATGGGCAAAAGACATACTTGTTAGGGGAAATAAAAAAACCCATCAATTTAACTCAAACACAGACAAAAACACTTAACAGAGTAGAACAGTATGAAATACAACCACATCTTTAAAACACATTTCCCCCATGCCTTCCTTCTTCCCACGCTCAACTGCTCCCCTGATTTCTCTACCTCCTCTTCTCAGAGGGTCAGGATAGCAGGGAATGGGGGTTGTAGTCAGTTAATCACACATTGTTTCTGCCACTCCTTCCTCCTCTGGGGGAGGACTCCTCACACTCTTCCCTTGCTCCAGCATGGGGTCCCTCTTGTGGGAGACAGTGCTCAATGTGTTATAGTATACTTCACATTTGCTAGTAAACATGGTTAATGATTATGTTAGTAGCTATAGTTACCATATGGGAACAATTGCGAGGTCAAGCAAGAAGAACAAGCTTCAATCTCCAAACCCTAGGAAACAGGTAGAATGTTCTGGACCATAAAGACAATGTCTGGATTGTTTTGAGGATAAGTTATTTGACAACTTGGTAAAGTGACCAATTGCTTACTTAACTTGGTAATGAAACTAACTTTTGAGTATTCCGAAAGTGAACTACCTTTATTATAATATAAAAAAACACACCAACAGGTCAAAAAGACCCCAGCTCAGGTTAAGACCCTTCCCCTGAGCATACGTAGTAATAGAAGCATCAGGTAAAACATATTATAATTGCATGTGAATCATTAAAAATCAGTATCTAATAGGAGTGTTATGGAAAAGTACTAATCTCTGATTTTTGTGTATAAAAAGGAGCATGAATACATGCTGTTGGTGTGCTTTATTTGTGGAAAAGTCCACTGAGTACCCAGGCCTGAATAAGTACAGTATCTCTCCTGAGTGTGTTAAGATTGGATTATTGCATGCTGGGCATGAATCCGTTTTTTTGGGGAACACACAAACTTTTTCTGACATGAGTCCTTCCCACAGGCTGCAGCTCTTCAAAAACTGCTCCAGCGTGTGTCTCTGCCACAGGTCACAGTACTCGGAGCAGTACCGCTCCAATGTGGGCTTCCCTGAGAGTCCCGGTCTTCTTCAGACACAGACACCTATTCCAAGGTGGGGTCCTCCAAGGGCTGCAGCTGAGCTGCTGCTCCAGCATGGAGCTCCATGCGCTGCAGCGGACAGCCTACCCTCTCACCGCAGGCTGCAGGGGAAACTCCACTTCCACACACCTCCCCCTTTCTTCAAGTAACCTTGGCATTTGCATAGGTGTCTCCATCACAACTCCTCACAGCTCCAACTCCTCCTCTCAGGTTCTCCTTACATATGTTATCAGAGAGGCATGGCTCGACCTTGGCTAGAGGTGGGTCTGACTTGGGGCTGGGAGAGCTTTGAGAGACTTCTCACAGGGGTCACAGCTGTTGCTCCCTTCTCTGTTAAAAAAAACACCCGCTACACACACAAACTCAATATAATTCTAAAATTTACTTTAAAAAATCTATTTATATTTTGACAACTAATATCCTGCGATAAAGTAAAAAAAAAAAAAAAAAAGGAGATGTTTTTCACATACCTATATAAAAAAAATTAACTATTGTAAAGTATTAGCTTTATAGAAAAGGTTGTGGTTTGTTGGGGTTTTTTTGTTTGCTTTGCTTTATTTTGTTTTTCCAATGTTCCAATGTCCTGGTCAGAATTGTTCTCAGCAGCAATGGTTCAGATATCTACTTTAGGGTGCAGAATTATATTCTCCTTCTGAGCCCACTTTGTAATATGCTGTTGGATTTCTGACTAGAGACACAACTTTTGAGAAAGGGTAATGAAATTGTCCATTCCTGATATTTCTTCTCCTGTGAAGGCTTAGGAAGTAATTATGAAAACACGATTCAGGCAAGCAGAAGTCATTTGAATACATAAGTATTATTTTCAGTAGTTTTGCATACATACTGAAGTATTTATTTTCTCAGAACATACTATTCGTATAAAATGATGACACAGAGTATACCACTCAGCTTGCCAATATTTGTCTTTATCTGCTAAATGCTTTCCGATTTTTTTGGTTTTAATATAAAAATGTAATCAAAAAGAAATTAAAGGTTGCCTGCCTGCCCATATTTCCAGGCATCTCTTACATCTATTTTATTAATAATTCCACTAGTAAACTCAGGAATTTTTCTTTTCTTCATATTATAAAATTTCAAAAGCACCCACGATGCTGAGGATCTTAAAGAGAAATCAGCAACTATCCTCTAAGGGTAGTCTTGCAGATATTCCAGGGATCCTGAAAAGTCTGGAAGCAGAGGGAGACTGCTGGCTTTTGAGCTCTCTGTCTGGTCTGACAAGGTCAGTTCCAGCAGAGATCTTGCCTATAACTGTTTCAGAGTAAATAATAACAGAGAAAATACACTGTATGACTTAGGGAGCAAAGTTGAGCCCTGAAAATTGAAAAAACATCATCATGTTTTTCATTTCATATCAATACATGCCTCCTTGTGCATGTTAGCTATTGTGGGGATACTGATACTTACATGGCCCGTCTTTGGTAAAATGTCTTTCATAACTGCAGCTGTTAAGATGGCAATATCAATGTAGCCAATGTGTGAGGCTGGGACATCCAGAACCGTTTAAGGAGGCATTTGACCACAAATGATCATATTAAAGAGGATGACACCCAACAAGTGGGTTGAAGAGTAACCAGAGAATTACAAAGGGATTTTTAAAACTAAAAAAGCATAAGCTTGAAAAGTAAGGAATAAGCAAGGAGATTTGTACCAGAGGGGAGACAGAGCAGGTAACAGACCATGGTTCCCATGGTGGCCACCAAACCCATCTAAGGCTAGGCAGAGCAGATGTGTGTGTGCATCTGTGTGTGTGTGTGTGCACGTGTGTGTGTGTAACCCACCCAGATTTGAGGGAGGTGTGTGTGTAACTCAGAAGGGGAGCAGGATGAGCACTTCTAAGATTAGTTATAGAGGGGAGTTTAGATTTTTTTTAATTGTATAAATTAGCATTTTGTAAGCATCTAGTACTGTGGTTTGTTGTACTGTTGATACTGATCTGCAGTATACAGGTCACTGACTGCCAGTTAACTATGTGTCTTTGATAAGTTAATAAATCACTTTATTCCAATACATTTAAAATTAAAATCTTCTTGTTTAGCTACCACCCTGAGGGACCTTGACAGGCCTGAGAGGTGGGTCCATGCAAACCTCTTGAAGGTTAACAAGGCCAGGTGCAAGGTCCTGCACATGGCTCAAGGCAATCCCAAGCACAAATAAAGACTGGACAATGAGTGGATTGACAGCAGCCCTGTGGAGAAGGACTTGGGGCTACTAGCAGATGGAAAACTGACTATGAGCCAGCAGTGTGCACTCACAGCCCAGAAAGCCAAATGTATCCTGGGCTGCATCAAGAGAAGTGTGGCCAGCAGGTTGAGGGAGGTGATTCTTCCCCTCTACTTCACTCTTGTGTGACCCCATCTAGAGTACTGTGTCCAGCTCTGGGGCCCCTAGTATAAGAAGGACATGGACCTGCTCGAACGGATCCAGAAGAGGGCCATGAAGATGATTACGTGGCTGAAGCACCCTCCTTATGAGGACAGGCTAATAGAGTTGGGGTTGTTCAATCTGGAGAAGAGAAGGCTCTGGAGACACCTTGGAGCGGCCTTCCAGTTCTTAAAGAGGGCCTGCAGAAAAGATGAGGAATGACTCTTTATCAGGGAGTGAAGTGATAGGTTGAAGGGTAACAGTTTTAAACTGAGACTAGATTTTGGTTAGATATAAGGAAGTAATTTTTTACTGTGAGAGCGGTGAGACACTGGAACAGGTTGCCCAGAGAAGTTGTGGATGTCTCCTCCCTTGAAGTTTTCAAAGCCAGGTTGGACGGGGCTTTGAGCGACTTGCTCTAGTTGAAGGTGTCTGTATACATCAGGAGGATGGAACTAGATGATCTTTAATGTCCCTTCTAATCCAAAGTATTCTGTTATTCTATGATTCTATACTTCTGGTAATTATACAGACTAGAACACTGAACTGATCAAGTTCAGCTGCTGTATTCATTGTTGGCAGTCAGTGACACAAAATATTTATAGCCATTCCAAATTACTTGAAGAGATCTACCACTAAAATGGATAAAGTTCTGGTGGAATTTACTTAACTGTTCTTATTTTACTGAAGGAATTATAATCTGGAATTTTGTTTTCCTCTCTGGCATGCTGAAGAACCTGTTCTATGCTATAATGAAAAGTTAAAGATTCCATTGGCTGAAGCACAATTCTGTAAAGTGAAATATTTTTTAAAGTAGTTCTGAATACAAATATCAGTTTCTCTCATTTCCTAACGCCTTTTGGCTTTATGATTAATTTGAATTAATAAGCAATAATACATATGTTCCCAGGTATTTGATCACCTCAAGTTCTCAGATGTTCTTTGAGTTAAATGCAACAGCAGTCAGTTTTTTCTAAAACCATTTTAAAGAAATGTATGTGTCACACCTGGTGCTGCTGTATAAAAACAACTTTGGAATATTCTTGGTTTTAATTTGTTGAAAGATTGATCATAAAATAACAAGTTGTTTCACCTCACAATGTGTGTAGCTTAGGGTACCTGTTGTATTTCACAAACAGTGCAGTTCTTATCTGGGTATCAGCTATAAATACTTTAACATTTACAATCCATTAACATGTTTCTGCAGTGTGATTATCACTTCCTGGAGGAGCTATATATTTCCATGCACTAGATCACATTTTCTGTTGGTTAAATAAAAAAGTGATGCTAAATTTACCATACTTAAAATTGCCATACTTAAAATGAATATGACTTGGTATCTGGTGACATTTAATATTTGTTGCACAACCAGAAATTTATCACCATTTTAATTTTTAATACTGTACTTTGGTGTTTTGTTTTTGTTTTGCTTTGTTTTTTAAAAGGTACACCTTATATCTCTGGTAACTTATTTCAAGTTTAAAGCAAATCCATTTACAACTACTATTTGTTATCCTTATTTCTCAACAGGGAAGCCCTCATTCAAAGCATTATTAAACCTCCTTTATGTTCTGCATATCAAGAATTGTGCATCTGACAGGTTAAAGCTTGGATGTGGAAATGTTGCCAAATGCCTCTTTATAATACTGACTCGTTTACGAAGTGTATTTTTTCCCTTTTTCTGTCTTAACAGCAGCGTGCATTAGTGCATTAGAGAGAAATAACTTCTCAGTTACGAAAATATCTTAGCTTTGTTTTATCAAGGTATAGTTTTCAAAATGTCCACCCATTGAATCTTTACAATAATTTTTGTTACTCCTCCCATAACTTCAGTTAAACTAACAAAGCTGTAATTTAGACTGCCCTTAGACTTTTATTTATATACTGGTGTTACATCGGCCACCTTCCTGTCTTTCAGGATGTTCTATGTACTAAAGGAGTATGCTACAGTTCCATTAAAAGGCCACTCAATATTCTTCTAGTTAGTCAGAAGTCTCATTTGTGCTATCTTGTCTTATTACCACACAGAACATTATAAAGTCTTACATTTACTTTAACAGTTCTCATTTTGATATCTGAATTCTGCTATTTTCCCATTAAGCACTCCCCCAAAGAACAACTATCCTTCCCCCTGCAGTGTTACAGACCTGCTCAAACTGCAAAGAGCTCACAGAATGAGGCTCAAGAACCCTTCAATTAGGGCTAGGTTTAGTTTCATAGAAAATGTGCCATCCATGGCAACAACATCCTATCCAGTGTTTCTCAGTGATCCGATACACTCCTGCAAGGCATAATGCAGCCAGACCCATTAGATACAAAGCAATAACTCCTCATGTGACATTTAATAAAAATTGTTAATGGTAGAATCTATCAAACTTGAAACCTATGACTTACCCTGATCCAAATCAATCAGTCTTTTTTTTTAATAGTCCAGAAAATAGATTGTACGAACTGAAGATATACAGGTGGGCTAGAAATAGTTTATTCCCTTATTATGATGGGTATCAGCAAGTATAACTTTGGTAATACTTGCTACTACATGCACCATTATGACACCACTTATTTTAAGAAAATAAAATAATCAAGATTATAACCAGTACACATTAAGCAATAAGACTAATCTGTTCTACTCTATTTCTACTAATTTATTTTAAAGCTTCCTGTCACAGATGTATAAGCATTGGTATAAAGGTAACATGGACCTTTTGTTATCAAGAAAGAACAAAGCAAACTCGATGCAGAGGCAGCAATAGACATGAGGGGCGAGAAGAACTTGCAGTACCTTGTTTTTTCACTGTCTCACCTCCTGCTCCGTAGATGTTCTCACAGGAAAGCTCTGGACACATCTAGGTTATTAACCTTAACCCTTCCAAGGCCTGTTCTCTAGCCATAAACATAGCTGGTACAGGCTGACTGTAGCTATACTCTTAAAATGCTTTAGCATCAGTGACAGTGTCCACATGAAAACTATTGGTATGGAAGGATGCCTGCCCCATGCCTGTCTCCTGTACGTGGAAGAATATTAGCTGTCCTGGCCCACAGCTGTGCTAGTCATCATTCTAACATTTAAAATATACACAATTTCGAATTCCAATATCCTTGCCCGTGACTGGACATTATTTAATTTACTAACATATGTATAGCCAAGATCCCTGAGAGTATGCTATTATTTCCCAGATTCATAAAAACTGGAGATTAAGATACAATGTTACACAGGATTTGGTTGCTCCTATCTGTGCTTCTCAGATGTCTCAAGCTGGGGGCATGTTCTCCTTCCTTTCATTGCTGGCAGAGTGCCTTCATAGTGCTGTGGGTCTTGCCATTGTACAGCTTGAACAAAGGGATGCAACTCTGTCCCTGCCTCTGGTCTCTGGGAATTCATCCCACCTTCCCTACTTTTCTCATTGTTCACAACTCCATTTCAGAGTGTAAATCTCTTAAAGAACAGTCCTTGTTCTGAGATGTCTGTAAAGTTATAAGAGCAAAAAAATATGCACTTAATTGTAAGGAAATAATTCTGGAATTTGCAAGCTCACAATGGATAGTAGCAAAATTTGGGGATGTCACAAGTTTGGCTTAGGTGATATTGTGGTTTGAACTCAGCCGGGAGCAAATTACCACATACCCAGTTGTTTACTTCCCCCTCCCACCACCACCTCCCCAGTGAAATAGGGGAGGGACAAAAGAAGAAACTTGTAGGTCGAATAAAAAAAAAAACAAAACAAAACAAAACCCAACAAAAACCAGAAACAATAGTAAATTAAAAATTATTAAAATGCAGCAGTAACTCACCAAGTGGTGGCTGGTATGGAGCCCGTCCCCAGCAGAGATCCAGCTGCACCAGGGAAAAAAAGTCCCAAAATGCCGACCTGGAAACCATAAAAAAAGACACACGTGAGAGAGCACTCTCTTCCTATATATTGAGCATGATGACACATGACATGGAATACTCCAATGATTGATTTCGGGACCGGGCCCTCCACCTGTGCTTCCTCTCAGCTCAAGGAAAGTTAACTCTATCCTAGCCAAAACCAGGACAGGTGACCATTCTTTTCAATCAATGTTTGTGTTTTAGAGGACCAGCAATCTCTGCTAATGTCCCCTGCTGTTTTCCCTTCACATTATCCTTTCAGTGTGCAATCTAATAATTTATTTATACTGTTTTATTGTTCTATAGGAGAGAGACATATCTATAAAAAAGAAAGCCTAATGTGATTATAATGAAAGGATCAATTTTATTCTGAGTTAAACTTTCCAAACTCAGTTCATATTTGGATTGATCAATACCAAAATATAACTGACAAGTTGTAAACATCTGTCTGCAAACCTAGAACATTCTCTTTGCATCATTAAGGGAATATATGAATGGAGTTCGCCTTTGAATTAATATTTCAATTTTCTTATTAACTTAAGGATGTTGAAATCAGAGTTAGAATTAAAACTGTCATGTATGGTTGAGGCAGTGTTTATTCAGTAGCTTATGATTTCTAAAAACCTGCTCTTTGCCTGCTACATTGGTGTACTTTTGGATCTAAGAACTGTCTGACCTCATTATTATTGGACAGTGGAGAACAGAAAAGGATTTTTCACTGCTTTCCTAGTTTAGATTACGTTAATGACCTCTGAAGATGATGGCTACCTCATAGTTTACCAAGAAATGAAGTCTAAAGAGAATAATCAGTCAAAGGGAAATAGATGGGGTAGGGAAAGGGAAATTGTTTAGTTATTAGTTTGTTTCAGTGCCTTCTGCTTTAGTTTTGTACTCTGAAGAGCAATTCTTTATTAAAAAGATGTTCAGTTAGTTAGGCATTGAACATTGTTACTGAAAAATGCAGTTGAAAGACAATGTATAAATTTTTCTTTCTTAAGCCAGTACAGGGACATCTTTCCATAACTGTGTGCTATTCCCTTTCCAGATCTAAAGTGTGTTACTCCCTTTCCAGATCTAAAGTGTTACCAAAATTTTAAAAACAGCAAGAAGAAGGGAAAAAAAAAAGAAAACCCAAACAAAAAAACAAACCACAAAGAAAAAAAAGTCCTTATAAAAACCCAAGAATTATATATAGCTATTTAATGGACAATCTGATTTTAGCATTTCTTTCTGTAGCATTTTAACTGACATATCTACCAGACTGATCTACTGTGGAAAGATCAAACATATCTAATTCCCAGCACCAGTAGTGAATCCTAGCTTACACTGTCATCAGTAAAAACACCAATGATCAAATTACTTCAGATGATGATTAGCAAATCCTGTGAGCAATCTATGTTAGCAGTTACATATCACTGAAGTTATGAAGTCATAGTGTACAGACATTCTATTTAAATACAGTATGTAAGAAGTCATGTCTCAAAAGAACATTATCATTATCAATATTTTTGAACAACAAGATCTGAAGAGATATAGATATAAATCCCATATTAATCAGAAACTTATAAAGATATAAATCCCATATTAATCAGAAACTTTTTCTGTAGCATACTTTTTTAACCATTCTCTAGAATTCTGGTGAAAGAAGCCTCTGCAAGGATTTCTATACAAATATCCTTTATTTTCAAATTTGAATGGAAGGTTTTGGATGTTTTCACAAAAGAAGATAAAGATGCAAGAACACTTAACAGCTTATTTTATGACTTAAAAAACTGTTAGGTGTTGGAAGCATGAGAAAACAAAACAGCGAGAATTCTGTGAAACACATATTTCCTTGACACAGGGTGCCCAGAATAAACACAGGATGGGATGGAGGTCCAGTGATTTGTGTTTGTTGTGGCACCAATGAGGAATAAAAAGCAAGATGTAGGCCGCATGGTCCCATTCCTTTGCTTTCTCAAGGACAGATTTATCTCCTGCTCTACCCCTTTCTTTCAAGGAATGATTTTTGCAGTAGCCAGCCAGCCTTGTTTCTCATCCTCCCTCTTTTTCCCCCAAACAGCTGTTCCCCTCGCACCAAGGAATGTACTGTGTTGTTACTCCAAAGATAATGGCTTGACTACAGTCCCACACACACGTACTAAGATAAATACTACCCCAAGTTTGTGTCTAACTCAGAGAGACGATAATCCAACATGAAAGCGGAGGGACAGATTGATGGGTTTGTGATCTCACCACCCGCCCCCGAAGGGACACCTTTTGGTAAGACTCCTTCAGCTACGCCAAGAGATTACCCGGGAACTAAGTGTGTGTGATTGCAACAGTTTTTCTTTTGTGTAGTGCCATATAGCCAACCTGCAGTTTGTGCATTTATCGTAGGCAATCTTAAAGAATCTGTGGATGTTGCATAAAAATAAACCGTACTAATCGTGAATCTGTCTGCTTCTCTTGAATGCAACCAGACCTACGGCATACGGGCTGTTTGGGCATCTGGAGTCAGACCTATAGTTACAGCCCCATACTATGCATGAATCTAACAGCTTCTTTTGAATGCAATCAGAGCTACAGCATATGGGCTGTTTGTGCAGACCTATAGTTATGGCTCTAATTGGTAAACCTACTAAGAGATAAGTCCAGTTGTTCCTAGCCCCTCTGGTCTCTGAGGACTGGCTAGAACATAAGGGGATTCATCTCTCACCAAATTAATTCATCACCATAAATGCAACAAAAACTATTTGGCAAATTCCTTTTTTCTGGTAAATAGTTTTGGTTTTGGTTTTGGTTTGGTTGGGGTTTTTTGGTTGGTTTGTTTGTGTTTGAGGCTTTTTTGTAAATACAAGTTATCTTGGTAGAAAAGATGAATATCCAGTTTTGCTTTTTGAATTAAAGTGATCCACTTCTCATTAGTACACTGGGCAAGTTGGAAATATCCTATTCTTTGAAAGGTACTTTGGGTTTTGACCAATTAGTTTCTTACTTTACAATCTATAATTTTCTGTGTACTTGCAGCTTTGGTTTATATACATTTACTAAATCACAGAATAAAAGAGAAGAATACAAAGAAGGCAATATAAATGTGCTGGGTTTATGGATATTTTGTGATTATGTCTATGATTTTGGTTTTGAAGCTTGTCCTTTAGTGGAAAATGTAGAATTATCAGGCATTTAATTTAATTAGAATAATTACTCAAATAATACTCTCATTTATTCAAAATACAAGTAAATATCTTCTTATCTGTGATGTATCACAAATCTTAAAGTGATCAAAAGTGCCTCTTAATATTCTTATTGCTACCAACAAGACTGTATCAACATAACATTAAAATGGTATTGGTAACATTTTCTGTGTCAATACTGATGTCTGTTTCTTGCATCACCATGTCTGATAAAATACAATGCTTAATTTATGTAGGCAGATGTGAATTTATTGTGCTATGAGTTGAGGGTTAAATTGAAAATCAACACAGGCTAAAATATTCATAACTACAGCTAACATTTTGGGCTATTGCTGCTGGATTTTTTTCTAAGAGCCAAGCTAACAAGTCTGCATGGTACTGGATTGTGTTTCAAAAAGAAACTACCTCTTCTGGAGTTAACAAGGAAATATCTAACATAAAAGTAATTGTACAGTTTATCTTCCTTGGCCATGGACATGTTGAACCTCTGGGATCACTTGTTTCTCAAAAATAGTTTTCCCTTGTGGTCAACATGCTTCACGAGGCAATTTATTGCTCTTCTGTATATGTTGGATGAGACATCTGTAACTTGTCCAAAAACATCTGTATTACAATACAAAAAGTGAGAATTATAAATAATAAAGTGGCACTATTCAAACAAATAAAGCTGGATGTTGTAATAATGTTCAATTAATTATAATATATATACATTTGTCCATAGTACTAAGAATTCTCCGTTAAGACGTGGATTGTGTATGAAATGTTTTTAAGTTAAAAGCCTAAGAAAGACTGGAAGGATTAAAGGCAGCAAATCTACTACTATTGCCTTTTAAAATTTCAGGCATGCTTATTAAACTAGATGTACAGTTTAAAACATTCTGTATTATCATCATTGTCTGAATCCTGCACAAATAGCTGCCAGCTATCATCCGGCATATGGGATTACCACGGCAGTCCATATGCTTTGTAACAGTTGGTGTTCAAATGAAAATTTACAAAGTCAAATAAGAAGGTGGCCCAGGCAACTAAACCTAATTACTAGCAGTTATAACAAGCTGCCGGCTCCAACTCAAAATATTTTCCTGTCAGTTTGGTTTTTTAAACGGAATTGTATTAACCTGTTTTACAGCTCCAAAAATGTACTGACAACATGGACCTGTATTTGTACAATAAACTTAAGACCCAGTAAGCTTGACTTGATATGCTACAGATGATTCAAGGGAAGATATTTTTGTTTATCTGAGCCATGTTTTATAAAGTATCTGTAAGTATAAGCTTGTCAGTATGCTTTCATGTGATCAAAAATATTACAGTTCTGCAGAAACATTGGCCCAATTCTAAACTCAGTTTGTTGTTTCATGATACCACATGCTTCAAGCACAAAAGGTCGGATTCATTTCCATCTCAAGTCGCTCTTTCAGTTTCAGACTTTTTTCTGACACTTTTATTCTTCTGTTTGCTGTATGCTTCTAAAAAGCTGCCCTGGAATCCTTCTGATAACTTTTCTTGCTCATTTAAAACTATGTACCTTACTCTTTAAACTTAAATCACTCCTAAAATTTTAAAGTGGAAAGTGGATCTCTTCATCATTCCTACTTTCTGCACATGAGTTTGTATTCTTGTCTTCTCTGGATACATCTACACTAAAAATTTAGTGTTCAAGATGTTGATTTCTGGTGGATATTTTTGTTGGTTTGTTGGTTTGGGTGAGGGAAGTTTGTTTTTTTACTGGAAGTTTGCCTTGAATTTTAGTGCCTTACAATATGCCTTAGAGTGCACCTCTGATGTGTTCAAAGCAGCTTTCATCCTGGCAGAAGTAAAAGTCATGCAAAAGCAACATATAGAGTAATGTAATGTTGACACATTATCTCTGTCCTCTAGTTAGCTCTCTGTGAATGTGACTAAGAAAATCAACTGCTGTGAACTTGATTTCAACAGACAAAATGCGAAGGACACTCCTAGTACTGTAATAAATCACAATAAAAGGAGCTTCAGTCTGCCTATATTTACAGTGCAGCAGTCAGTAATATAGAAGTGCAAACTGGATTCCCTTCAGCACGAAGTAACCTGGAAGATGGTCTCCAGTACTCCAACAGCTAACAGGTGTCTGAGTAGGAGAACAGGCAAGACTCCAAAACAAAATCCTCTCAGTGGATTCAGGCATATTCAACACTTTCACTCTACAGATCTGCTCCTATTGTACTTTCATGTTTGCTAAGACAAATATAATTGTATTCTCCCAGACCTCCACCTAAGCCATTGGCACTCTAGGGCCCAAATGAATCCCTGCTATCTCAGTCAGCAAATGGAGTTCTCTAATTCAGGAGTTACTCTCAATTTCCTTTACAATTGATAAAGAAAGGATGATTCAGGTGCCTGTCTCTACTGAGAATAAAAGGAGCTTTAGTTAAATATATTCTATAGATAATCCACTTTGGTTAGATGCCTAAAATAAACTGGAATGAAGCCAAGCTAATTAAGGCTTATTTAGGGACAATGTAGTAGACAAGCCACAAACAACATTTAAAGGTAAGATTTTTCTTTAGTTGGAGAAACTCTCAGATAATTGAAGGCAGGCTTAAGAAAAGGTTTGAAAGTGTTGCAGAGTTGTCAAAGTCCCTCTTCTGAGTCTCTTTTATGTACTATTACCACTTTTACCTGAAATGATGATAGGGTTTCTATACATGACAGCTTCTAACCTTTTGTAAAGACCCTCTACCAGGTGAATAGTCTAAGACTCTGGCTGTTGAGTTCACAACAAAATAAACAACAAAAAGCTCAAAGCAAACAAGTAAAGAAACAAAAAAAAGATTCAGGCAGTTGAACCTATAATCAGAAGGCAACGAAGGTAGATAATCCAGCCTGTAGCACTGACAACTCTAATCAACAGTTGTTTATTACAGTTGACAACTCACTAATGCATCATAAGACATTGCCCTCAGGCAAGAGTACATATATTCACGATAAAACTGTGCTCCAGAATTCAAAATCTCACATAAATGTATCTTATTGCCACACTTCTATGCATCAGTAAATTAATCCATTATTATTTCATATAAGCTTTTATTTCCTTGCTATCAAAAATGAACATTTTAACCATCACTTCTACCAGAATTGGGATGAGGTCACTAATCCCTAAAAAGCATCAAGTTCTGAAGCTAGAAGAAAAAGAATTGTAACAATTAGACATTTCTGTGTATGCATGGCACAATCATGGGGTAATATTTTTGGTTTTAACCACAGATCTAATATTTATTAGTAGGAATCTTCCATGAGTTTTCCAAGGATTATTTGAGAGTCTTGTCTTCTAACATACAGGATTAAGACTCTGGTATTACTTTAGGACAAAAGATCCAAAATGACAGAAACACAAATTATATTGGCTCACCTCAGAGGCATTGCTCCACAGAAGTAATCATCAAAATTTACCTAACAGCCTGTGAGCTCAGTTTGCAGTATTAGACTCTAATTTGAAAAATATAGCAGCCATACTTATGGATAAAAATATGAAAACATATAACCTACCAGTATCTGGAATGTCTGTACCTGAAATGGGGGACAAAAATTCAATAATAATTATTTATTTTTAAAAAATTTCAAACTTCATATGTGACAGAGCAGTGGTGGTAGAATAATGCAGCCTAGGCATATGTAAGTAACCCCACATTTCACTTTTCAATAAGCTTGCCACAGATTTCAGGGTATATGACAATACCAGGCTGCTGGAGTAGTGTCAGCAGATTTCTGGCAAAAAATAAAATGTGGGAACATACATCTCTCCTCTTATGATTTTTCTGTTGGAAGTCAAATATGTTAAATTACAGAGCAGAAGAAGATACAGCTCTGAACAGTACCAAAGTATTTTGGTTTTTTCTCATATGTTCTCCAGAGAAACATGGAAACAACAATAGGAAAAAACTGTTTAATTCTCTCATGCTTGATTGGGGGATATAAGTGCTGATACTGTAAGTCATATGTTTGAAAAAGATCTTTTTGTCTCATACCAAGGATAGCACTGGGTATTTGCTGTTATTTATTTAAAGACCAGAATCTAAGTCTTTGTGCAAAAGTATCCCTATTAGTTTATTTTTCCATTTATTTCTTTGAAATAAACAGCATCCAAGTGGACTCCAAAGTAATGGGAATTTTACATTTGACAATATAAAAATTAAAATATTAAAAAAAAAACCCAAAACACAACACAATGAGAGAGACAACACCTCAGCAGTGATCTGGCCATATATGAAGTTAGATAACATTTCCAGGTGCCTGCATAAGAAGTGGCAATACATCATTATTTTATTTGTTTTAAGGCGATATTAGGGATCTGTTACATCATCTAAAATATAAAGTATAAAAGTCTTAAATTTCTGACTATATACAGTGAATAAAACTTATTGATAAACTTTGGTACTGCCCTGCAGTAAGGTTTCGCTGTGATGAAAATAACTTCAGTGTTTCTGTTTTCAGTTGTACACACTACTGAACTTGATCTTCATTACGATATTTATGTTAAAATATTAACTTACAAAGTTTTTACATGCTTTTTAAAGATTCTTTGTATTTCTTATAAAAATATAATTTCTAGTGAGTGCTCAACCTTTCAGTTCCTTTTAGATATGCTTTACCAAGTTTTCTCTATCATCCTTTCATGATTTTAACTAGCCTATGAACAGATAACTAGTAAAAATTTTGCTTACTCTGCCCCCTCAAAAAGACATAAAAAACTATATTCCTTTTTCCTAATCTATTCCAGTTGTCTGAGACACCTTCTCACTCCTGGCATTTATCCTGTCAATAGCTGCAATTATGTCAATAAATAATAGACATTTATGATTTAACTGCCTTATCTCAAACCATTATATGTTATAGAAGTTTTGCAAGCCAGATTATTACTGTTTCACATTGCACATCTGAAGTCACTGCAAATCTGAAGTCTAGATTCAAGCCCTAACCATATTTAAAGGCACCAAATCCATCTCTGGCTTCACAGGATGTTATAAATTACATCTCTCTCCACCAGTCTGCCCTCCCATTGTTTCAAACAAGTTCACTGTTAGAATTTCACTGAAGTTGAAAAAAACTTTAATATCTTTTATCGTATATAAGTAGTTCAATCACAACACACTAGTTGTTGTCCTTTTCTGGTTTAATCTATTGCCTATTACCATGCTACTGTATTCCCTAAGAAAATTGGCACATTTGCCACTGGCTCCCTGTCATTCCTCTTCCGTGGTGATGAACTACGTAAGACTACCTTATCAGAAGATGGGGGGAAAAAAATCACATCTGAATTCATCTTTATGAGATTTTAATTGTATATGAATAAAGTTTTACTTCATGTAAATCTTATAAATCTTTTTGTTGTGTGATGAACATCTGATTTCAGATTTTTTAATATTAATAGCATAAGTACAATGACTTATCGTACTTCAGGGTATAAACTCAACTAACTGTGATTAGGAAGAAGCAAATTCCCGTTGTAGCCCTTCACTGTTGATTTACAAGGCACATAATTTAGTTGAGTTTTGTTTTCCTTCACAGTAACAACTTGTTTTATTATCTAAGAGGCCTAAACCTGGTAGGAGCTCTACATATTTATAGGAAGATACAAGCTCCTGAAACCATTTATCATAAAGAGAAAAAGGAAAAGCAAATGGAGGATGTCAGAATGAAATAAGAGCATCAGGTTGTTATACTGGAACTTGCTAAGTGTCTTGGGATGAAAGCTGATTTTAAACCTGGGTTGCTTGACCTATGGAAAAATTGAATCCTTTCAGTGTGAAACTTGTGGCAGGTGCACCCACTCTGACAAAGACCAACATTTCTTGACCACTGAAAGGAAAGGGTTAAAACTAGAAGCTGCAGCCTGGAGGTCAAGCTGCTCAGCCCCTGTGGTGACTGTGATCACATATACACTTCACTTGGTGATGACTATCACGTGCACACCTCCATCAAAAGGCAAGGCCCTTCACTTGACAGAGAAGTCCCTCAGCCAACGAGATACCTCGGTCAAGAGAATTTTCTAGACTACTGACCATATATGACCACACATCAGATTCAGCTAGGGTATAAGTGGAGCCCCACCTGAGGGCAAATTGAGCCAGTCCTCCTCAGAGCAGTGGGTCTGCAGCTGGGGACCCTCCCCTTGGGTTGAGATGCCTCCTAAGGAAACTTCTCAGGGTTGAGAGCCCTAATCTTCTACGTGAGTGATATGCATGTTTTGGGTCATCATTCCAAAGTTTAAGAATTCTTGTCAGTTTTGCAGTAATTAACCCCTCTTGCATTGCTGAATCTGTGGTTTGCTAATGTTGTTGAAGTTCAAAATAACGTTGATAAAAATAAATCTTGTTAAATTTAACACCTGTCTGAACTTGATTGTGTGTGCCTCTGTGACATAACTATACTAATTTTGGAAAAAATGAGAAGAAACCCTATCTATATATCAGAAAAGACTATCAAATTCTTTGTTTAAGTAAGTTTAAGATTATATTCTATATGCTTTTATTGTTGTAATATATTGTGGAAATATGGCTCATGGCCCTCTTTTTCGGGAAATGGCAAGAGTGGTTTGCTCCTGTTTAGGAAGACAAGCCGGGGGCCAAGATCCAGCTTGTGACAGCAAGGCAAAAAAAGCGTTAGCTTCACCAGCAAAAGGTACAGTCCCACAGTATCCAAGCAGGAAGAGCTGAGCAGATCCAGGGTCAAACCATGAAGACAAGTCAGCAAGGCAAAGCCAGGAACAGGCATACCTGCAGTGTAGCTCAAACCAGGACCAAGACCCAGGGCCCACGTTTCAATGCAGCTCCTGAAGCAAGGAAGAGAAGCCTTAGTTTTCACAATTTGTTGTTTTTAGAGAAGACTGATGTAAGCTTGCCAAGATGTATTGTATCAGGGCTGATCCTGAGCACAAGCAGCTTGTGTTCAAGCTCAGCCCTGACACAGTGCAGCTGGTGTACTCAGGCACCTGATATTCAGTCACATCTCATTTCTCCTCTGAGCTTTCAGTCCTAGAGTGGATAAAGTAGATAAGTCTACAGTTTAGAGGAGATTAAATAGTAAGTACTCATGAAATAAAACCTTCAGAAAGAGCCCAAAAAAAAAAAAAAAAAGGGACTAAGGAAAACAGACACAAAATTAGTAGAATTACAGACAGTACAAGAGAAGTTAGGATGGATTAAAGGAAGGTCCTTACAAACCTGGATTAAATAAATTGAAGGTGGAATTATTGTGCATAATATGGAATACAGAATATTATGTATGTTATATAATATTATGCATGTGTGTTGCTTCATGTCCATACATGTTCTACACTTGTCTATGATATACAACTATGAGCTGTGGTATACAATTACAAGAGTGGCATATAGACTAAGGGAAGAATACCTGTGTATATGTCAAAGGACAATAATGGGAATATGGTGGTTAAAGGATGTACTGGATAGTGTATCACCTGAGCATGACATGTATGGAATAAGAGGTGGAAATTGTATTGGTTCTGGCCAGGATGGAGTTAATTTTCTTTGTAGTAACCTGTATGGTACTGTGGTTAGGATGGTGACTGAAACAGTGTTGATAACACACCCATGTTTTAGTAATTGCTGAACAGTGCTATCATTGCCTCAAGGCCACCTTTTTCCCCACTCTGCTCCTCCCAGCAAGTGGATTGGGTGTGTGCAAAAAGTTGGGAGGAGACACAAAAAGGACAAGAGGATATCCTATACCATACAATGTCATGATCAGCAATAAAAGTTCAGAGAGAGGAGGAGGAGGAAAGGGAAAAGCTCATGGTTATAACATTTGTCTTTCCAAGTAACTAACATACGTGACGAAGCCCTGATTCCCTAGAAATGGCTAAACATCTTCCTGCAGTGAATGAACTCCTTATTTTGCTTTGCTTGCACATGCTTCTTTGCTTCATTTATTAAATTTTCTTTATCCTGACCCAAAAATTTTCTTGCTTTTGCCCTTCTAATTCTCTTCCCCATCACGCAGGGGGAGGTGGTGAGCAAGCAGCTGGGTTGGGGCTCTGTTACTGGCCAGGGTCAACCCACCACAGCACTAGAAATAACCTTAGACACCAGATGGCTGATAAGCGTGTGGCAGGCCAGTTTTAAATTTCTGATACCCCTGCATTTAATGAAAGAGATTAATAGACTGTTTAAAACAGTTACAAAGTACAGCATGCAATGCTTGCATGGATGCTATTCATCATGTCAACCATTTTACCTTAATGTCTGAAGCATTACAGGATAAAGTAATTTTCTGCCTTTGAATGCCAGTGAATGTGAAAAGCATTTTTTTCCCTCTATCAATCTTGCTTGGTATAGGCATGCTGATCACATATGCTTCGTTCAACAACTAATATGCAAAATCATAAACACAAGTCTCCATTTTATTGATGTGTTTAAATTAAGCATTAACAGAAAACAAAAGACTCCAAAATTCTATAAACAGCTAGTTTATCATCCCCAATTAAAATTCACATGCCATAAACAAATTAGTTTACATGCACATAAAGAAGTCACATTTTGTAACAGCATTACTAAGATTAACTCTCTATCAACCACAGTGGTTCAATCTCATGTAGTTAAGAATGGAGGTCTCATTCTTTCCTCATTATGAGTAAATAATTTCTTTCTAAAGAGACCTTCTATATTTTTTATATTGTCCACTAGATTTTTGATACATCATTCCGTTTTCTAATTTATCTACAGATCAGCACAGTATTTTGAAAATCTTGGTTAAGTTCTTCACAGTGAAATTAGCTTCACCTGACAAGCCCTAACACTTTAGGTTCCAAGATGACATAAAAAATAAATTATGTTTTAGATATGCATTACCACACCATAAACTGAACTTCAAAGTATTTAATGGTAGCAGAACCCAAGGACAAAAATTTTATTCTATTTGAATAAGTGATTTTTTTGCACAGCTTTGTACTGTTTCCAAATTATATGTACCTTATGAGACACCTTATGAGATTGATTTCCTCTTGACCTGCTTTTCAGATATCAAACCAATAATTTTTTTCTTTTTAAAGATCAGTTACTTGTCTATAGAAATTTTCCCATACTCAGAATTACTTTCAGACAGAAGATATTAACTCCTAGATCCTCCCTGCTACATCTTCATAGTGTAGTTATGACTGTTACTAGAAAATTAAGACTTGGTGTGCTGATTTTGTCTGGAGTAGAGTTAATTTTCTTCATAGCAGCCAGTATGGGGCTATGTTTTAGATTTATGCTGGAAACAGTGTTGATAATTCAGGGATGTTTTAGTTACTGGTGAGCAGCACTTACACAGACTCAATGTCTTTGCTGCTTCTCACATCTCACCAGTGAGTGGGCTGGGGGTGTACAAGAAATTGGGAGGAGACACAGCTGGGACAGCTGACCCCAACTGGCCAAAGGATATTCCATACCATATGACATCATGCTGGGGGAAAAAGAAGGAATGGAGCGATGTTCAGGGTGATGGCATTAGTCTTCCCAAGTAACTGTTAGGTGTGATGGAGCCCTGCCTTCCTGGAGATGGCTGAACACCTGCCTGCTGATGGGAAGTAGTGAATTAATTCCTTGTTTTGCATTGCTTGTACACATGGCTTTTGCTTTACCTATAAAACTGTCTTTATCTCATCCCATGAGTCTTCTCACTTTTACCCTTCTGATTCCTTCCCCCATCCCACTGTAGGGGGGAGTAAGTGAGCAAGTGGCTGTGTGGTGCTTAGTTGACAGCTGGGTTAAACTATGACACCTGCTCAAGACAGATCTGTGACAGCAAAGCCAAGTGGCATGAATTGGTTCATATCTCTATTACCTTCTGGTAAGTAAATGTTCCTGATCTGTTCTAATTTTCTAACTATGCTTGGAAATTGTTTTGCAGAACCCAATTCAGTGTAAGCAAAAACAGTGCTAGGGAGTGTGTTAACTAGTTAACTATACCAAAGTGACTTCTAGTGCTCAGAGACATTCCTTTGAAATCTTCAATTTATTCATGTAAATATGATTTAATACATTTAAAAAATATGTTTTGCTTAAGCTAATTTCTCTCATCTTGAGTTTCTTCAGTTCCTTCTTCCCTGCCTTCTTGCCTGTTTCTTCTCCATCTCTAGATTTTAGCCCCATTAAATCCAAACAGCGTGGCAAGGATCAAAAATTCAGATTATCAGAATTAACATAAATCATTCAATTATTCACTCAAATTTCTTAGCATCCTTTCTTGCCCTTAATTAAGATTTAGCATCAATATCTAAAATTATGTTGGTTGTATTTCAAGCCATTTCAAGCTTTCTCTACCAGTTATTTCATGCTTCTAATGCATAGCTAAGGGTCACTTGAACTTTCTTCGTTTAGTCTGCTAGAACTATCAACATATTGATTCAATGCAGTTAATCTGAGTAGGTAACATACTTGAGCTTGCCAAGTCTCTATGCTACTATTGAGACTGTTCAATAAGTATTTCTCCTTGAAAATCTAAAAGTAATTAATTTCTTTTGTCTTCAGTATCAATTAGATGAAGAATAAAGCCTTTGTTTTTATGTAGTGCTTTTTTTTTTTTTTTTAATTAATAATGCTGCATAAACATCTGGTGACTCATGTCTAGCATTTCTATTCCCAAGTCTTTTTTCTTTCCTCCCTCCTTGATACAATATTTAGATTTTTACAGTATAAAAGTAAATTAAATCAAAAAGAGTGAAAAATCTCTTAAGAGCTAAAGCAATAAGGTAATTCTAAACAATTAACTAACACATTTCTTTAGTGGAATTTAAGAGGGGAGAATCAGGACCACTTCATTATTTAAGACATGAGATTTCAGTATGATTAGAAGAAATATTGTAGATCAATCACAGAAACTGCATTAGAACTTTATATGAAGTAGTTTATAGACAGGCATGGAGATTACTTAAAAGAGCAATACTGTGTCCTTTACAGTTAAGACTTCAGACCATAAAGACTGTCCAAAACCTACACAAAGTGTGAAGAAAATGGCAATGTAGTGAGCAAAGGGCAGTTACCCATTTTATAAAGCAAGGATTAGGGTTAGTAATGTGAACAAAGGATTTTTGAAGAGAAACTTGAGCACTTGAAAGAGTTTCATTCTACATTTGTTTAAAATATAGTAATCTAAATACATCACTATTTGGTTAAGCTTTAAATTTGTTATATCTTCAAAGACTGTAGTTATTTTTGAGATGTTTCATGGTAAAGATTCATTTCTTATTCCACATTGCTTTTCCCAGATGGTGGTGGAGGTGAGAGAGGAAAAATATAGAAGCAGCCAAGACTTGTAGAAAAGATTATGCACTAACTGAGCTAATGGAAACCATAAGAAATAAGATTTTTTGGATATTGGATAGGGGTCAAGAAGACACAGGAAGATATGTTTTGAGCTAGCAGGCTGCAGTATTTCCAGGATATGCACTGAAATCTTGGCAGCTGAAGTGGAAGGAAGCTGTGAATATGTGGCAAGGTAAACAAGAGCTGAAAATTGAAACCTTGAAATCCAAACAAACCATTTCAACACATTTGCCAGCTGGAGCGTCAAGCTGACAATTAAAAATCACTGACTTAAC
Source organism: Athene noctua (assembly GCF_965140245.1). Classification (NCBI taxonomy): domain Eukaryota; kingdom Metazoa; phylum Chordata; class Aves; order Strigiformes; family Strigidae; genus Athene; species Athene noctua. The sequence continues at coordinate 49,260,730 of NC_134037.1, forward strand.
ATAGTCAGACACAATAGAAACACAAATATTGGCAGAAAACAATGTGAGAAATAATATGCCACACATCAAGGTGCATTACAAACTGTTAATGAGAAAACAGAATTCAGGAAACAACTGGGAAAAAAATCCAAACAGGAAATGCAATAAAATAAATCAGTGTGAAGTGCTTCATAAGCCTGGGAGCCAACAAGCCATTGTGAGCACCCAAGAACACACTTGACCCAAAGGTTCCTAATACCTCTAGTTTATATTAGCTTTACTTCTCCAAAATAACACTCATGACATATCAAATGTGTACTTAAGCAATCATTTTCTGCGAAGATTACTCTTTTTATACTCTGCTTGCCTGCTGCCAGCAGTCTGGCAAAGCTCTCTGCTCCTTTCACTAATCAGTTATCTGCAGGAATCACTCTACAAGCCCACCTGCCTAAAAATCCAAACTGAATGAACACTCCAGCCTATAGTTCACTAGTACAGATAAATTATTTACTATTACAAGTATTATGTTGTCTTTAAACACCCTTTAGGTCTCTGGCTGTCCCACTTCAGACTTGAAACAGATGATAAATCACAATTTTTTTGTAGGTTCAGTTCTGTAATACAGGCCAGAACACTATGACAGACTGGAACAGATGCACCAAAGGTTTTGCATATCCTACCTGGCATTCCATCCAAAAAAGTGATTCCCCTAAATAGTAAGACACAGCAGTTCTATAAGAGATTGAAGGTAAAAAATTTCCAACACAGTGTATTTTCTTATTCATAAAAGTATCAACATGTGACAGGCAGACAAAAATAAAACCCAAACCATAAATTCAGTCATTGTTAATAACTGATCTCTGTAACATAAAATCGTTAGGGCAATGATAGATTAGCACAAAGCAACACATGGATGTGACAAAGGGCATGGATCCAAAGCTCAGTAACTGAAGTCTGTGGCTTGAAAAAGAGTGATGTTAGGCTCAGGAAACAGTCACACTAATACCTGTCAGCCATTTATTATAATGAACTGGTGCATTACTGATTACTGACTACTTGGTTCAAGGTTACTAGAAGAAACAATTACAAAAGAAGAGAGTATTTTATAGTTTTTAATGAAAATAAATTTTTAGCCCTCATTTCAGCAGAAGTCTGTTCTGGATAAGCCTCCAACTGAAAGCCTAGAACATTAAACAACTTTAAGTAGCTACCCTTCTCCATTACCATTAATATTTTTTCATGTGAAAACATAAGTTCAGTGTGCCCTCTCCAATCAATATCTGCACTCCAGCATATTAAAAGTTGTAGTCAGACGGATATACAGGCAAACAATGTCTAATAACTTAAACTATGGTCCTTAAGAGAGAAAATAATTAGCAACCACCCAAATAAGACAGAACAAAAATGTTCATAAAATTTATATTACCTCCTGAAGAGGAACTTTGCAGGCAGCGTTGCCTTACTTAAATACAAACTAAATTGTAACAATTTAAGTTCAAGAAAGAAAAAAAGGCCCATACAATGAGTGCACCACCAAATTCTGTAGTCTTGCTGCAGGGGTTTGGCTGCCCATACTCGAAGCCAGATCTGATGTAGTGCAGCTGTATAACCTTGGATCTGGCTGTTGGGAAGAGTTCTGAAAAAAAAACTGTGAGAAGCCTCATTAGGGGAGCTGCAGAGAAGCTCAGGTGTTTTGCCTTGGCCCTTGTCTGAGCAACAGTACAGGTATGCCTGTGTCTGGCTTTGCACTTTGTTGATCCTGGCCTGGCCATGTTGACTTGACATCCTGGCTTGACCTTAAGACTTCCTCATCACCACAGATTTGTCTGGCAAACACCAGACTCTTGGCTGACCTTGGTTACCATCATCAAACCTGCTCTTCTCACCTTGTTCAGTCACCATGGGACTGTGCCCTTGCTGGAGATGTCCCTGCTCTCGCCTTGTGGGCTTGTTTCCCTTGCAGAAAACCACCCATCACTGCTCCCTGAAAAGGATAGATCCTGTCTTTCAGAAGAGACAGAAAGCCAGAACTAGCTGATTTTCATTGACAATACATAAATATTTCCTTCAATCTGCTTCCTGTTTTATTAGAAAGTCAAAAAATGAAAACCTCTAAATGGCAAATTAATCACATACACTTACATAGTACTACTTACTGTCATATTTATCATTATACCCACATTATTTTTCCTCCTAGTTTTTAACAGATAGGGACTAAGAGGTCTCAGAATCCGTTCCAAATGTTATGACCAGAAATTCTTTAAAAGTCAAAATCCCATTTTTAAGTCTTTTTGAGTTTTTGGCTTTAACAGTTTTCACTTAAGGAGATCCACAGTTTAGTTAGTCATTGTGTAAAAGAAGTGCTTAATCAGGTAGGAATTTTCTACCTTTCAGCGAATATTCCCTTGTTCTTGGATTTACCTGTGACTTTGACATATTCAAAGAAGTATTTTAATGACATGTGATTTTTTCTTTGCGGAATTCATATTACTACACTGTGTTTTATGTTGTTAACTCAAATACCTCAGTGTTCTTTTTAGTATTAATTTAATAATTATGTAAGAAAGAAACTAGAAGCTCCAAAGAGGTTCTGACTTGAGAATAATGTCAACGGGGGTCATTATGAATACACATTTCTTGCTCTCTTTCTTTGCTCTGGAACTCCATTTATTATCTAGTCTCTAGAAATTTATTTTAACATTCAGTATGACAGATTTTAACTTTCCAAGAAATGTCTTTTCCTTTCATCCCATGATAGAAGTAAATGTATCTTCCTTGCATTTTTATGAAAGATTTGTATTAGTCTGTTATTAAAGGCTATCTACATTTATAAGCATAAAATAATAATTTTGATAACATTCAAAGGTCTAGGAATTAACTTTGCAATCAACTTTGTGAAAAGGAATTGTATCAGAAATACCAAAATTCAGTATTCCATCTTTTTTTTTTTTTTTTTTAAACATAGGCAAACAGAAAACCACTATTTCTTACTGCTAAACCATATTACAGATTTTTTAAGTCTCCTGTCACTCAGCTTCTCTCAAAATATTTTATTTCCCACAGCATAACCTTCTGACCAAATTAATCTTATGTGTAAGAATATCACAGGTTCCATCCAGTCAGGGGAGGCAGTTTTGTCACTCTCACATAATCCTGTTCACTTACATATACACTTTTGCGTGTACACATCACTAACAAAAAGTCCCTACTTGTAATTCAAATAACTTCATCATTAACTGGAAGAAAAAAGATATTACATATTTGTAGAGTTTCTCATGTTTAAAGAGAACTAGCTGTAACGAGAATTTCTGTATCCTGGGAAATTTATTTTTTTGCTTTCTACTGCAAAAAGGGGAAAACATTATTAATTATTTCTGTTACAGAAAACATATCAATATAATTCTTGTTGCTCGTAAATTTTAATTTGTTTTACCTTTACATTTTATGCTAATTTAATAGTAACATATCAATATCATTCAGATTATGGCATAATGTGATAATGTATTTAGGTTTTTGGACTATAGTTTTTAAAATTTAGACCTATTGTTGGATTTGGTATTAATTGAGGTGCTTTCCCCCCCACCCCCCACCCCGCCTCAAGTGTCTCATTTCTTTCTTGTACTGTACCAGTATAGACTTTGTAATTCTGAACTAGTTGTCCCTTGGTACCTTTCATGTTAATCACGTTACCTAGCAAGGTAAGTGACCATCTCGGAATTACAACTCACAAAATATTTTGAGTTAAGAAATAAAGTTTATTTTATTTGAATTATTTGTTTTAAAATGAAGTCTAAACTAGCTAAACCAGATTCTTCCAAAGGCATATTTATTCTGAATTGTAGAGTGAGAAACACAACTGAAGAGTGACGTGAAATAAGATGTATTTTCAGTAAGTTTTGAAGCATTTTTTCCTCATAAAATCATGATCTCATAAAGGCATATATAATATCTAGGAGAAAGGTATATTTCTATGTATATGTATGGACTAATTCAAAATAGCTATCCACATTTAGGATTAATGACATGACATGATACAAGATGTTTCTACTAGTGGTATCTTGATATTCCTTCATAACGAAAAAAAACCAAACCAAAACAAAAAAATTTGTATGTCTGCTCTCATAAAGTCTGAGTATACAGTATATGTGGTTAGGTTGTTTTCTCTAGATTCTCCACAATAGTAGTGGTTTTCTAGAAGTATACTATTTGTATATATGTACTTAAACTAGAACTACTTGAAAATGCAATGGGGAATAAGATTTTAAATTTGTCTACATTTTTGTTCAAACATTGGGCCAGATCTTCAGCCAGAGTCTAAATACCCAGCTGATACTCCTGCTTATTTGTGTCAATCAAGAAACTGACAGAAACAATAAGTATGAATCTTAGCTTTAGTGATATCACAGAAAAGCAATTATAAACCCTGACAGTTTTTGGCTTTAGACTTCTGTATTTTCTGCCAAATATGTAATCCTGGGAAATAACATAATTGGACACGAAACGTGCATATTCCAATTGTATTACCATATGAAAAATACATTCTTTGTTTACTTATTTCTTGCTTAGTCAAGCTAAGCTGTAAATTTAACTACTACAAGATCTGTAGTAGCTCTGATAAGGGAAATAAATTACTTGTGTACTATGTATAATCTCAGAAATTTGATTTAGGTAGATGATGTTGAAAAGAATTGTTGAAAGTAGGATAAGTTTAAATATAATAGATTTCATTAAAAGAAAAAAAAAATCTAAAAAAAATAAACAAAATAATTCCTTTTTCCTAAAAGCCAATGTCATTTAACTTAGAGATTCTACAGGGGTTTTTTTTAAACTATGATCTGACCAAGTATATTGATATTTTATATCCTATCATGTTTGTTCACAGAATGTGATTACAGGTTTTTCTCATTTATATATATATCTGAAACATACATTCCTGCAGCAAAAAAGGTGAAAACTTAGTAGAGAATGTATACAAAAACGTGCTATTTTATATAGTTCTATAGAACTATCTAAAGATGTAAAGGGAGTGTACATGCAGTGAAACAACAAAGTGAGTCCAAGCTTCTCTAGATAATACGAAATACCTCTTCCTTTAATAGGGATTCTGACAGTTTGTGTCTTGTGTTTCAAAACAGCTTTTCTCACAGGACCCAATTTTAGTCTCTGAACAGGAAGAATATGTTGTCCTACACAGAGTGAATTTTTTTCACATTTGCCTGGAGAGTCAGTTGTAATTAACTGAACTCTTATTCTGGTGTCATCCAAATATTTTCCTCCAAATCTTCTTTAGCTGCATCTTGAGAAATGTAAATCCTCTCACAATAACACTAGTTTAGAGATAAGAAGTTGAACCAGCATCTCTAAGAGAAAAATAGCCCAGTTTTAGATCGTAAAGGTTTCCACAGACATCTACTTTAAAAGACTTATTCTTCACATTTTTCACTAACATGTCTAATTTGTGATTAATTTCCTACTATTTTTACTTAATCATGTTAAAAAAGTATCCCATAGTATCTCTAGGGTCAAAGGACTCAACGGAAGTGCTCGTTCTTGCCTCAGGCTGAAAGCATGGACTAGGTTTCCGGAAATTCTTAAACTGAAGCACAAAACCAGGAGTACCCTAAGAGCTATGCAGGGCCATTTACTTCCATGATGTGCTAGCCTGAATTCTGTTTACCTTTTGAGATAACTTTTGTTTATTTGGTTAAATCCAACAATATACCTGGGAAACTCCATTTGAGGACCTCCGTTTAATCCAGTAATACTTATAAACCATACAACCAAAAAGAAAATAATCTAATGGCTTTGTCTTGATTCCTTTTAAAAGGAAACACTTTTCCACATCCTTTTCCTTGCCTGTTTTCTTCATAGCTTTCCTACTTTGGTAGGGACATTTATCTTGAAGAGACATCATCATTTGTCAGGCTTTATTGCGAAAATATACAGCAGAACTTCTTTTTCCCAAGATTCAGTTTCACAGTCTGTTTAGTCTTGTCTGTCTACAAGCTGCAACTAGGATGGGTAGCCTCACTTCCTCCCACTTTTGGCCACATGTTCTTAATAATTTCACAGGATACATCAATATTAAGACTGATGGGTGAACTGGGAGAACTGGCTCCTCGTACTGATAGAAAATTCATCTCTTTTTTCATTTGCTTCACCCCCTGCCCTTCCACAAGATTTACCCTTCAACCCCAAAGTTTTAAAATTTGACAGAAAGGAAAACAAGGAAATGTTAGTTTTTAGGAGGAAAAGTTTCTTACAGATCATTTTTTACCAATGAAAGTAAAAATACATAAAATAATTCACATGAAATAAACCAATTATTTTATCTGAAAGTATTTCCTGATTACTATTAACCTTATATAAATATTTACTATTGACCTATCATCACAATTTGGATGCTGACTCTCAACATCTCTCTAAATGAATAGATCAAGCTATATGTCTCATATTAAATGGCTAGACACACAAAGAAACCCACAGTTCTACAAGAGAGGAAAAATAAACCTGTAGAGGCAGATAACCCTAAGACACGAATCCTATTCCTTCTGCCTCTCCTAAAGATAAGCGATAAAAAAACCCCAGGGTATTTTCCCTGCCCTCTCACCTTGTTCTCGAGTGCTTCTTCTTTACCTCTGATGAGCCTCCAACATAAAACGTAATGGTCTTTCTTTCTAAAAGAAATCTCCCCACCTCCCTATTTGCCTCTTGTACCCATTCGGTATGTGTCCTGATTGCCCATTCTTACACTGTAAACTTTCCAACAAATGAATATTTAGTATACCCTAAGAACTGTTGCTTGGGATATTTTACATCTGTCATTTTTAATATAGGTGGAATTACATCAAATAATCACAGTATCACTGGAAATTTTGCACACAAAGAAAGTACGATAGATTGTATTGTATTGATAAACATGATTCCAGGTGAAAAAATATAATACAGGAACTATCTCTTCAGTTTTGAACTAGGGAATGTGTGTAGATGTTGATTTTGCATAGGTATATGCCATTGAAAAGACATACTTCATTGCAACAATTTAGGTATTGTTTTTATTGAGTCAAAGCTGCCTTGTGTTTCTAAAATTTTGATCATTTTTATTGTCTAAAAAAGAGGTACTTTTGTGCTAAAGTATGTCACACAAAACATGCTTATATGTATATACTAATTTGTTTTAATTTAAACACTTGTGCAAAATTACTTCATTCAGATTGTCTCCAGTTTGATCTTGTTAACGGTGAACTTTTGACTTGTAAACAAAAAAGGTTCAGCTTCAGCAGTAATAGTCATGTTATTTGTAAAAAACATTTTTGGTACATGATCATATTCTGATTGTCTGATGTTCAGAAAGGAAGGATTAATAATGTGAAGAAAGATAAAACAGAAAAGACAAATAGTTAATGAAGTAATTTATTTAAATAAAGAATCATACTGCTTATATTAATTTACTTCTTACAATTTAACTACTTAATTCACATTTTCAATGTTGCATTAGCTTAACTTTAATATAGATCATAGCACTTGAGACAAGTATTAATAGAAAGTCATTCAAATAAAATTACCATGTAGACTAGTTACTTTTTCATCACTCAATTGCAATATTTAAATTAACATAATTAAATAATCACCACTTAAACAGGTTAGCATCTATTATCTGATATGCTGGTGATAAATTTCTTTCCATATGACTCAATCTTTTCTGCTATTCATTCTCAATTGGAAAACAACAGGAGTGAAGGCAGTCATAAGTAAACTTATGATCTCTGCTGGCTCATGACACTATTTCAGTTGGAAAAAGACCTGTTCCAGAGGAGAAAATCCTTTCCAAGTTGATAAAAAGTCAATAACATTTTGAATTTAAAGCAGATAGTTAACATCCCATCATCAAGCTGTTCTGCCTCATTCCAAGGTTTTATCATGACACATCTCAAATGCTAGAAGAAAGGCAGACACATAGGGTTGATCTGTTTCCCTGGAGACATACAGCATTGAAGCAAGGCTAGTTACAGCAGGAGTTGCCCGTTTGAGAAATCCCTTCTTATCACAAATTGCTAACTGTCCTTCTAACCTAAATTTCTCTGACCTCAGTTCTTGCATGACCAGGGAAGGGAAGTATGGGAGGGAACTCTGACACTGATCTGTTTGTCCGTTCCCAGAGCTATGACATCATTGGTATTAGTGATACTTGCTGCAGTGAGTTCCACAACCGGAGTGCTGGGATGGAGAGTTATAGGATGTTGAGGAGAAGTAGGCAAGGCAGGTGAAGGTGGAGGAATTGCACTGTATATAAAAGAGAGGATTGTCTTTATGGACCTTACAATTAGGGATGATGTGGTTGAGAGACTCTGAGTGAGGATTAGGGGGATGGAAAACAAAACAGGTGTTGTTGGTGTCTACTATTGATCACCCAGCCAGTATGATAGTACTGATGGGTTATTCTGTAGGCAATTAGGAGAAATCTCTATATGGGTACCCTTGTCCTTATGGGAGATTTCAACTTGCTAGATGTCTACGGGGAATATCAGATGGCTGTGACAAGCGAGTCTGAGAAATTCTTGAAGTATGTTGAAGAAAATTTCTCAATATAAGTACCCAGTGAGTCAGCTAGGAAAGGTGTGCTCCTAGGCTTGTTTGTGAACAGAGAAGGACTTGTGGGACATGTGATGGTAAGTGGCTGTCTTGGCCACAGTGATCATGAAATGATTGAGTTTAAGATTCTTCGTGTAATGAGAAAAAAGATCAGCAGAGTTGCCACACTGGATTTCAAGAGAGTAAATTTTAGGCTGTTCAGGAAGCTAGTTAGTTGTGTCCCTGGAAATCTACTTTTGAGGGTTTACAGCTCCATAAGAAGCAGGAAAATAAATGGTATGATCTCTGGAAGCAAGGTCAAGCTTTGCAGAAAGATTACAAGCACTGCTGTTCTCATGTGTAGTGAGAAACCTTGAATGACCAAATCTCTGCTAGGGTTGTGTCAGACAACAAAAAAGGCTTTTTAAAATATGTTAATACCAAGAAGAGGTCTAAGGAAAATATTGGACTGATACACGATGAAGATGGCCATCTGACAAGTAGGGATGAAGAAAAGGTGTAGACATTTAATGATTTTTGCCTCAGTCTTTAATATTAATGTTAGACTGTGGGCTGCACAGTCCTTTGAGTTGGAGGACGATGACTACGGAGCAGTGACCTTCCATTTGTGGACACCAAAATTGTAAGGACCAGTTGTATCAGTTGAATCTTCATAAGTCTATGGGGCCTGATAGAATTCATCCCAGAGTACTGAAGGAGTTAGTGGATGTTATAGCAGGAACCCTTCTGATCATCCACCAAAGGTTCACATCATCCACCTGAGGAAGTCCCTCATGACTGGAAGCCAGAAAATGTCATTCCATTTTACAAGAAGGGCATGAGGGAAGACCCAGGAAACTACACACCTATTAGTCTAGCCTCAGTTCCTGGAAAATTTATGGAGAAAATAGTACTGGGAGCTATTGGAAGGCATGTAAAGGACAATGCAATCATGAGGCACAGATAAAATAGGTTCATGAAGGCAAAGTCCTGTTTAACTAATTAGATATCTTTCTATGATATCTACGCCCCCAGTGAATGAAGGGATAGCTGAGGTGTAGTTTTTCTGGATTTTTGTACGTCTTTTGATGCTGTCCCTCACAACATCTTCTGCACAAGTTGTCCAATTGTGACATGAGCAAGAACAAGGTGTTCTGGATGAAGAGCTGACTGAATGGCAGGGATTGCAGGGCTATGTGAATGTCAGCCGGTCACTAGCAATTTTCCTCAGGGCTCAATTCCAGGGCTAGTTCTGTTCAATACTTTTATCAATGTTCTGGATGCAGGAGTTTAATTTACTCTTAGTAAGTTTGCTGATGATACCAAACTGGGAGGTGCTGTTAACTCTCTTGAGGGACAAGAGATCTTGCAGAGGAATCTGTATAGATTGGAACACTGGGCAATCATCAGTGGCATGAAATTTAACAGGAATAAATGCTGAATTCTTCATCTGGGATGGAGTAATGACAAGCACAAGTATATAAATTGGGAGAGGAGTGGCTGGAGAGCAGCCCTGCAGAAAAGAATTGGGGCATGCTGGTTGACAGCAAGTTTAACAGCAGTCAGCAGCGTGCCCTGGCAGCCAAGAGGGCAAAGAGCATCCTGGGGTGCATCAAACACAGCATAACTCTCTGGTCAAAACAGGTGATTATTCTGATATATTCAGCATTGGTGCAGCCTCACCTTGGATATTATGTGCAGTACTGGGCCTCACAATTTAAAAAAGATACATGAAAGTGTCCAGAGGAGGGGAACAATTCTGGTGAAAGGGATGAAAGGCATGTCCAGCAGTTTAGGACATTGGGTTTGACTAGTTTGGAGAACAGGAGTCTGAGGGGTGACCTCATTGCTCTCTACAGCTTCCTGAGGAGGGGAAGTAGAGAAGGAGGTGTTGAGCTCTTCTTCCTGTTATTTAGTGATAGGATGTGTGGGAATGGTTCAAAGCTGTGTCAGGGGAGATTTATACTGCATATGAGGAAACATTTCTTTACCGAGAAGGTAATCAAACTCCGGAACAGGCTTCCTAGAGAGGTCGTCAATGCCCGATGCCTGTCAGTGTTTAAGAGGCATTTGAACAATATGTCACTAGGAGAAAAAGCATATTATTTTGCCTTAAAAATATGCTGTAGATTTTGTTCAGCTCTGAAGTGTTCAGGCAATTGGACTAGATGATCATAGGTCACTTCCAACTGGAACTATTTAATTCTAGTCTAGTTTAGTCTAGTCTATACAGAAAACCTAGAACATCAATATTAGCACTGAAAATATAACATAAAGCCATGCTTCATTCTCTTCTCCCAAGCAGTACTGACTGTTATCTAAAAAAATTCAGAATTTAAATCAAACTTATTTTTATATTTATAATAACAGAAAAATATGCTATATTGATCAATGATTTTTTTTTAACTGACAATTTATTATTTTGTAATAAAGCACTGGAAGGACAATGTTATCTGAAAATTTATAGACAGTATAATGATAGATACTCAGTAACTAGCCCTAAACTCAGGTCCAAAAATTAGGTGATGTACTGAGGAAAACAAGTACAGTGTCTATCAAACAAATATGTGCAACAACAAAATGTAATATAAAACATTCAAGAAAACATTAAATGTGCAATAAGCAGCATTCAAGCTATGTGTAAAGACTCAGTGAAGACAGCAAAGAGCTGTTAATATGAAAAATCCTCGGCTTTCACATGTTTACTAGTCATGAGTATTTGTTCAGAGGTCCTGAGCTCTACTCTACTACTGCTGTGAGTGCCTAGGTGAATAACTAAAGCTAGCTTGGGTATCTCAGTACTATATGGTGATCACTTCAAAACTTCAGTGTAGACATATTATATATCCTCTAGACACTGTGTATGTTCTAGACACTAGATACTGTGACAGTCATATCTTCTTCAAATTATCATCCAGATTTATAGATTAACACTATTGATTACAACCCTGTTCAAAACTGTTTCATGTGTATGGGAATTATGTTTTCACACTGAAATAGGCCACGATTATTATTTTATTATTCTCTTCTCTTTCCTTTTCTTTGTTCTTCGTTTGGAAGCTCTTACACATATAGTTCTGGATTTTACATCCACTCACTGTGCGCATGCTGCTTATTATCCTTTATGCTTAAAGATTTCTAGACTTTTTACAAATCTGTGGGTATTCCTTTTTTCCACTATTAATCATGAAATATGTATAAGTCCCCAGCTCTGGCATCTTTCCTCCTTACAGATAGCAGATTATAACCAAGATTTAAACTTCAGTGACAAGATCAGCCTAAGGAAACATTATTTCCACATTCAAACTTTAAATAAAATTTTATCTCTCGGAGCCGTGACAGTGACTTCAAAAGATACTCAAAATAAGGTGTTTCTTCCTGAATGTACTGATAAAAATTTGTACGTTGCAGTGCATCTATTTGTTGAGGTGCTTAGCACATGTGAAATCAAGAATGTTATTTACGTATTAGGTGGCATTAGCTTCCCAGTACTGTAACAATGAGGTAACATAACATAGCTTGAAATGTTCAGTAGTATTTAGAGAACAGGTCTACTGTAGAAACACAACCATATATTGCATCTGCTATTCATTTCATGTCTCTATCAATTAGTTATATTTTGAAGTGCTCTGAAGTGATTGCATTAAAGGTACCATAAGAAATAAAATAATTGTTCGATTGATTCAGCTTATCTTTACTACAGAAACCAGGATGTGTTAATGGTACTGCTGTCTGTTTGAAATCCTGCCAGACTCTTAAGGGAGTTTATTCATTTCACATACCTAACTCACTTGGTAACTTGAACTATCATTGTATTCTTGGGTAGTCAAACTTTTTCCTATCTGCTAGTAATTAACAGTGGCTGTTAAATTTCTCCCAACTATTTTTTTTTAATTTTTATATATATATATATATATATATATATATATATATATTACTTGATAAAAGCAAGGGAGGATTTTTGGCACTGAGAACCTCTCATCAAACTATAATCTTGTCAGTTTTCCAGGCCAGAGGAATAAGAGTAATACAGAGATTTGAAATTAAGTATTTGTTATAAATGGCACAAAATAGATAAATATATGTGCCACAGAAGAGTATAATGAAAGGTTTGTTTTTCTGTCCTGAGTACGTACATGTACTTGCAATGTTATTAATGGGACTGCCTCAAAGTAATCATTCTACAAGATGGAATGTATCTCAGTTTCTCATTAGTATTGCATTATTCACCTCAGCATATGAAGGAAAAAAAAATAATTAAAAAGGTAGACATTTCAGGAACTTAAATTAATTTTCAGGAAACTTCTATGCTCAGCATTTTTGAGCAAGGGTCTTTTGCTGCTAATACTATCAAATATAACTTTAAATTTGCAAGAACACAAAATGAACAGGAATAAACTCAACAAAAAATAGAGTATGTGGCAAAAATAATAAGAACATAAACAGAATGTTTAATCAGGAAAAAAAAAAAAAAAAAAAAACCAAACAACAGGTTTCCCAAAAGTTTCTTAGCTTTTTTCAGACTTGTTCTTGAAATCAGTAAACATTAGAAGCCATAGTACTGTACTGGCTTTCACTGGGATATAGTTAATTATTTTCACAGAAGCTTATATGGTTCTATGTTTGAATTTGTGAATTTTCTTTAGGAGAGTATTTCAACCAAAATACTGTGTTGTTGAAAACACACCAATGTTTTAGTTATTGCTGAACAGTGCCTGCACAGAATCAAGGCCTTTCTCTGTTTTTCCTACTGTTTTGCCAGCGTCTCTGCTGGGGGTGCACAAGAATTTGGGAGGTCACACATACAGGACAGCTGACCCTAACTGACCAAAGGGATATCCCATACAATGTGATGTCATGCTCAACAATAAAAGCTAGGGGAAAGAAGGGGGGACATTCAGAGTTACGGCATTTGTCTCCCTAAGTAACCATTACACGTGATGGAGTCCTGCTTTCCCGTAGATGGATGAACGCCTGCCTGTCGATAGGAAGTAGTGAATGAATTCCTTGTTTTGCTTTGCTTGTGCATGAAGCTTTTTCTCTACCTATTAAACTGCCCTTGTCTCAAACCACAAGTTTTCGCACTTGTGCTCATCCAATTCCCTCCCCCATCCCACTGCAGGGGAAGTGATTGTCCAGTTGTGTGGTGATTTTCTGCCTATGAGGGTTAACACACAACAGGTACATATTTATTATTTATTGATTGATCCATCCCTTTAGGGATATATATTTTTAAATTTGCAGTGTTTATCAGTTCTTTGCATTCTTTCCTTTTTTTTATGCGCTGGCATTCCTCATATACACCCTCAGACTAAATTCTAGTACTTCATGTACTCAAGAAGAATATTGTTATATATGAACACTAAGAGAAATAATCTGGAACTGAAAATTAATATGTATTCAAAGTTAATATGATAAAAAGCGGAGACTCTGAAGATCAGACAAGTAGAAGATATTCACAATCATATATCTTCTACACATCTATTTCTCTTAAGTGATGACTTTGACATGATTCACCCTGCTGAGCATAAGGATGGGATTTGTCTCACTTAGCTTAGACATGTCAATGTAAATGTGTATATCCTATCTAGTGACCTCATGCTCTCTTCATAGCCAATACAGAAAAAGAAAAATAGGCTCTTTCAGAGACCAATTCATCTTATCCCAACCAGGTTTCTAAATAAATTAGACAAATTGAACTGCAGAATTGCCTCCTTCTCACTGTCAGCTTCATAAAGTGTCCTCTGTAGACATGCAAACACCCACATTTAGCTAAGGTGATCTCCCCTAGCCTGATACCCCTCTGACTTCTCAGTCTATGTTACTTTACATATTCTGTTTTCTATTACTAATCTTACCTCAGAATTGCTGAATTTGTGAAAACTTCTCATATCAGGATGGAGAGTAGGTTTTACTAGGTATGTGAGTTATCCATTTTTGTGAGAGGATATACTGTAACAGAGCAGATCTCTCAATGAGGTTCAAGTTATAGGCATGAAAACATGGATGCTTCATTTTTCTTTATTGTTTGTTTGTTTTAGGATGCCTGGAAGAGGAGCTATCATTAAATAATATATATATATATATATATATATATATATGTTAAAAAAAGGTTTGGGTACTGGTTAGTTACACAGGTTTATTGAAAACACACTTAGACCAAGGGTTCTAACAGTAAACCACCTATATTGGCTACATAACCTAGTAACCAGAATCTTAGGAGGTCTGGCAGGGTTTCAACATCGTGATCTTGTTGACCACCATTCTTCTCCTGATAGGCAGAACTCACCCATTTTATGTATATATAAGTATCAGTTACCTGCTTGATCAGTTACGTCCTTCATTTCTGAGTTAAACAAGAGTGAGATATATATATATATATATATATATATATATATGTTCTAAAAGTTCCTCATTATAAGTTACATAGCATTATGTACTATTTATGTTATTATCTCTTAACCTTACCCACACAGTTTCACCAGTTGGCTTTCCAATATAAACAGTGGTTGATTATTAAGCCAAAACAACTTTGCTTTCTCTTTTTATAGTGCTAGAAATATATCACAAATGAAATTACTTAGAGGATTGTTCTGTTTACCCAAAGTGGAAGCGATTCTTTAATTTTAATTTAAGCTATTAAAATACAGTTATTTGGGATTTGGAGCGTTTTTTGCATCCCTAATGGGGTTTATATTCTAAAGATGTGTAATTCAAAGAGACAGAATCCTAACCTACTTTCTATAGATTTTAATATATATATGCACATACATTAAAAATATGCAGAAATGTTTTATTCTGTAGTATTATGCAGTTCATTAAGAACAGACCATACTGTGTTACAGGAAATTTTCCATTGTGCTATTTCTTTATTACTAAGTATCTTATGGAAGAGAAGATGTCCTTTGCCATCAGACTTAGAAATGTCTGGGATATCGGGGATCTAACAGGCATGTAATACTTCCCCTTGCATTAACACTAATAAGACTACGGAGTATACTTTGCAACATGGCTCCAGCTGCTTTTACTTTTTACTGTTCAGCTGTGGATCAGCTCCCTGTAGCTCAAGTGGAAATAGTGACCGAGGAATATAAAAAATTCCTCCCTGCTGTAGTGATGACCACTGATCCAGTACTGATCTCTCACTACTGAGGGATCAAAGAGACTTCTGTTTATTCCCTATCATTAAATGTTAATTTGTACTGAGCAGAGACATTTAGATCTTTTCATTAGGTCTGCAAAATTCCTTCCACTTTTCTCTTCCTATATTACACACTAGTGAGCCTTGAAGGACATTCCCTGAACAACTAATATTATTTTCCCTTTAAAAATGCTTAGCACATCTGATATATTAAAGTGGAAAGTAACCCTGAAAAGAGATTGCTCTGAAACCATTCATTTCCTACATTTTAGTTCTTAGAGGCACATCTCCTCCAAGTAGCAACTTTCTACACTCTTCTTTATCAGGTATCCTAAATACACTCAAAACTTAATCATTTCAGTTATGACTTCTTGGAGGAAAGTATGAGTGCATGTATAATACTTCATTACAATACTGATTTGCAACAACTTCACTCAACCAGAGAGAGAGAATAATCTGATCTGCTTTTATCTGTTTACTGCCTCAGGCAGCATGCATAGAAGAACTAGATTCCCAGACCACTTTGGTGATATCCTTAAAGGCAGAAAAGGCTTAAAGATAATATTTTGATTTCTCCAAAGAATTTCAATAGGACAGGAAACCTTTTCTTAAAATAGATATTCTATCTGATGGTAATTCTTTAAGGATTTATACCAACAGTGCATAGCAATTTAGAAAGGAACATGTAGAATTTGGATTTATGCAATATACTTAGGACTTATCCAGAATACAGCTGAAGATTGGGATCCAAATGTTACCTTGATTCAATATCATTAAACTTTTAAAGACCGGAGTCCTCATCTCAGTAGATAAGCATCACTGCAACAAGCAGAAGACATTTTTGCTTTCCACCAGGTTGTAGTGCAATTCCAGTTCTAGCAAAAGATGGGATAACTTCACAACTGATACTTTAAGGTATTTAGGTGTCTGTCACCCAGACGCTTTGCTGAATATTCCTTTATTCCTCCAATCACAGTACAAGTCTATATATACAACTGATACTGAGAAATTAATATTGGTTTGTATCCTCACGGGTTTCCATAAACTAATAAGTGATATCACACTGACAGCTTTAGTGTGATAATCTAGGCTGGTTTTTTTTCTATAATGCAAGTCATAACATTTTTATGAAATGCATCTCATTAAAAAAAAAATGAAAACCTAATGTTGATTAAAAATTGCCATGAAGCATATTTAACATTAATAGTGACATTCATTCAGGATTCATGTAATGTCACCAAAAGAGAGGCCTGTGGTACCTATAAATTAAAAAATGTACTTATAAGGATATAATTAGTATGTGTTAGACTTGAACCTGAACATAAATGATGTAACTAACAACAGTATAGAAGCATTTTGTAACACTGTTATGGCATAGCAGAGAGAAGTTACTATGTTCAGTTTTGCACCCCTCACTACAAGAAAGACATTGGGGTGCTGGAGTATGTCCAAAAAAGCTGATAAAGGGTCTAGAGAACAAGCTTTATGAAGAGCAGCTGAAGGAACTGGGGTTGTTCAGCCTGGAGAAAAGGAGGCTGGGGGAGACCTTATCATTCTCTGTAACTACCTGAAAGGGACTTGTAGCAAGGTGGGTGTCAGTCTCTTCTTCCGAGTAACAAGTGAAGATGAGAGGAAATGCCCTCAAGTTGTGCTAGAGGAGGTTTAGATTGGATAACAGGAAAAATTTCTTCACTGAAAGAGTTATTGAGCATTGGAACAGCCTGATCAGTGACATGCTGGAGTCACCATCCCTGGAGGTATTTAAAAGATGTGTAGAAGTGGCACTTAGGGACATGGTTTAGTGGTGGAATGGGCAGTGCTACATTAACAGTTGGACTTGACTATCTTAAAGGTCCTTTCAAACATCAGTGATTCTATGTCTTAAGCATATTTATGTGAGTTTCTAAGCCACATGAACTCCAAAGGAGAAAAAACATGTAGTTGCATGTAGGAGACCTTCAAATAAAAAAAAAAAAAAAAAAAAAAAAAAAAAGCCAGACATAGCATAAGTACAAAGGACTGCAAGTGGGCAGGACATTCTGCACAATATGTGAGATAGATGAGTGGCAAAATCAAAACTAAGACATGTATTATTAGGAGCATAGCTCCACCACCCATTATTGGGAGGGAGACTGCAGCATAAAAACATCAGTCATGAAAAAGGAAAATTGGAAAAGAAAGAGGACAAATTGACCTCTGTTCCAAGTTCGCTTATTAAACAGCCGTCAAGTTGTATCACCCCTGTGGCTAAGAGCCATAGCCATCACTGCTAACTACATGTGTTAACTGCAGCAGTGCAAACATATCAGCTCTGTGGTATGGTATACTACTAACTGACTTAGCATATACGTGCAAAAAATAACAACTTTTTTTTTATTTAGTAATGATGATTAATATGATATAATAACTAAGTGTTAGCCAGCAGTGTTGTCAGTTAAGTTAGAAAAGTTTTCTTTTACAGTTTGAAACTGGCCTGGTTTGTTAGTCTTCTGAACCTTCCCATCACAATGATCTCTAGCTGTCTGATACATAAATATAGACATATATTCCATTGCAAAATTAAAATTATGTCTACACAGAGGTGACATGTTAGTGTCCACATCTGCACTAGGTGTCTAAATGCCAATCATAACATTTAGTCAGTGGAGTCTCACAACTCGATTCCTAGTTAAATGACTCTCCTTCCTCTGATGACTGTATTGGTTAGGTGTCTGTTGATTACAATGACTTTTTTTTGACTCTGCATGAGCCTATGGTTATTTACATGTAGCTGTCTGACTGGACTGCATTAGTCTTTCGATTTAGTTGCCCAAATATAGGCATCTAGTGCCATCTTAAAGGTGCTGGAAGATGCAAGATACATGGAGTAGGTAAGACAGACCAAGAGCTTGTAAGACACTCTAGAGCTGAAGCTAAGGGTCAGGTGCAATACCCTAAGCCATCTCAAATGATAGTACAGGTCTATGTTCAGGCTATTATCTTATTTTTGTTTACTACAAAGTCTGATTTTATCTGGCTTATGTTTCAATCATTCATCTAACCTTTCTGGAAAGTCAGTGTATCCTATATCTAGGCCTTTAAAAAGAGATGTGAGCCAGAGGCAGAGCTTTTCCAGCTCAGAGAATAAAATATTTGATTGGGAAATTATATCTTGTAGCAGATCAGATGAATCCAAAACAAAATAATTTCAGAATTTATCTGAAATAATCCTTATTTAAACGTTTTTTCCCATTCCTGTTGGCATAGATTTTTACTGAAGAGAACCTGTTCTTACAATTCATAATATCAGGCAGTCACCTGGGGATGGTCCTATTGTCATTTTCTTTTTCATATGGAACACATTCATACCAAAAATGAAAGAAAAATTGCAGTAGGTTAAAAAAAAAAAAAAAAAAAGTAGCAAAGATGCTTCTTGTTCTATGAAATAAATGTATATCTTTACTTGAGAGTAGTTTATGCAACGTGTATTTTCTTTATCTCATATGTTGCATTTCTTGCAGATGAACTATTATGCATTTTTATAAATCAAACTACACTTCTGGAATGGTGAACATGGCAAAGCCACATTTACCCTTGAAAAAATTAAACCACTTCACTCCCTATAACGTGAATTATAAACTACAGGATGCAATTTATATTAGATCATGTTAAAGCAGATAGTCTGACATATATAGAAGTGTGTACCATCTTAACTTTTAGATTAAAATTTAAAAGTCTTATTCTTTCTGTAGAAAAAGTCCAATAGATGGATAGAATCATATTTATCATGTCAAAGCACCTCTCTCATGTGAGAATGTTCTTCATTCAGACTATTTTGAAAGCACTACAAAGGTTCCTTTGGCACTTCATATCAACCATGCTTTCCCAGAAACCTCTACTTTGTTAGATCTGCTACAAAACTCTTCCACTGTATATATTCCTTTTTCCCCTTTTTTAAAGAAAGGCATCAGATGAGAACATTTGCAATATGGGAAAAAAAAAAACAAAACAAAAAAACAAACCACAAACACAAAACACTAGAACTAAACAATTTATGTACTTCAAAGCAATTCTGAATATGAAAATAGAAAAAAGGGATACCAAAAAATATTGTTGGCTGCAAAAGTGTTTTTTTGTAGAAATAATCTGTATTTTTATTAACTTTTTTCTTTAATTGTGGGATATTGCTGTCTTGCACAGCATTTTACAGAAGAAAAACACCAACAAAATTATTCAGCTCAAAATCCGATAGTAAATTATAATACTCTTGGCCATAGTATACTTAATGAAATGCAGAGTATACTTAATGATGCTGCATGTGTGTTGGAAATAGATGATTACCTGACAAATTCTTCTGAACTGACCAAAGTTCTGGGTGCTTCAGTCAGTCCATGTTGCCATCTCACATTAAGAGGGCTAAAGCTTTCTGTGAAATTGTCATGGACAGTATTGTTAGCTTGTCAACTAAAATTCTCAAGTACAAAGCTGTTTCTAGTTGGGCTGTATGACTACTATCATGAATGGTGATGGTGGAGTGGACGACATTTAAGTTGGTTTTGATAATAGCACTGTATTAAAAACAAGGAAATTTTTATTTTTTTTTTAAAGACTACTTTTGTTTGTTATATGCAGGAAAACCTGTGCTGAAAAGTATTAACATTCTCGGCAGCCTGTTGAAAAATCTTAATGTTCGGAAATTTTTGCAGTTAGCTTTTTCTCTGGTGATATAATGAATCCATTTTACAAACAAAACTTCACATAACAACGTAGAGATAACTACCTTGGAACTCAGCTTGGTTTTGTTTCTTGACTATATTGGAACTGTCATCAGAAAATAGAATAAAGTGTAAATAAAGTTACTTTGAAAAGAACTGTGTTGTTCTCCTTGGATTAAACTATTCTATCAACTGACACTCTCTCTCTGATCTCATTTTAACAGTTCATGTCCTGACAGTTTCCCTCATCTGTTCCTTTCTGAACTCCTTTACCCTACCTTTACTTTGAAAAAACCATTGACATGGTCCCAAACAAATTCTGTAACTTGTCTTCCCTGTAAGAGAAAGGTCCAAAGAAACTTGGATGATCCTCCTCTTTTTAAAAGATGTAGAGAAATCCATCAGCTAGAGAATCTGACCATTAGACATTTTTCATATAAATTTCTTTTAAATACCTTTTTTTATATATCTTTTTTTACAACCTCAGACATTTCTCTTGCATCTCCCCAGTCTCTCAAAACAGTCTGGCATTCAAAGCATTTAAATGATGATAGAAAATCCATTAGGTAAACCTGTTAGCATGACACTCCAGATTGAAGACACAGTTTATGTTAATATAATGAGCCTTGAATAACTAATGGAATGAAAACAGCTAAGGAAAGTTACCACCCATATATTCCTCAGATTTTGCCATGCATGTCTTCTCTTATCATCAGAGCTGTGGCTTTCAGGATGTGCTACAAAGTGAAAGGAATAAAAATGCACTCATTCCTCAGACAAAATATTTCCTCACGAAAAAAATAATGTAGTTCCTGTGACTTGTAGAACTTCCATGACTTCATTTGCAAGAGCCTTTGGACACATGCTGTTTTATGTGCCTATTACAATTGCATAAAACTAACGTATGTATTAGAGTGTGGATTGCCAAAATTGTTTACCTTCTGCAAGGAATTAGTTGTTTGCCTACCAGTGCCTGCGGCTGAGGGAACATGAAGAATAGCAGCATTTCTGTTTAGTGATGTATGCATGAATAAATGGGATGGCAATCAATAATTCTGAAATGGGTTTCTTGCTGCATGGAGAAATGGAAAATAGTAAGGGGGTTTGGAAGCAGAGTAACCAAAGTGTTAAGTCCTATCTGAGAAGCTGGCATTGTCACAGTGTTTGAAAGTGCTCAGTTGTATGGCTTTTTCAATTCTCATATCTCTCTAAAAATATTTTCTTCTACAACCTGTCTGGGAAAAAAAAAAAAAAGAAAAAAAAAAGAAAAAAACCTGATCTGTCGACACTGCAATCAACAGAAAGGTACGTATTTTTTTATCATGAGTCTTTGATGGGTCTGTCCATCCCCTTAGTGCAACAGCACTTTTATATCTCTATACTGGTTTGCTACCCATGTATCAGATTAATGAGCCATATAATGTTGGGGAAGTAGTGTATTATTTCATAATCAGTGTATTAAAAAGTGAAAGGGAGGAGAAGACAATAACAGCATATTTGGAAAATTTATGGTGCAGGGCAATGAACTAGAAATGAAAAAAAACCAAACTACACCTAGCCAAAGATGAGTTGTAACTCAGTTGAGTGGAATTTACTAGTCCTATGCATGAAAAGCAAGTCATTGTAACATGTACAGGCACCTAGTGATTATTTTTTCTCATTACTTTATTTCCACAACGTGTTACACTAATAGAAGAAATAGGATATTTTTCATATGTTAGCAGCTTGAAGACATATAATCAATTTCTTTATATTATTTCTTCTTCCTTATGGTAAAAAGAAAGAGGAAAAAAAAATAAAAGCAGTGCTTTCATAAACAACTGTTAGTCTGTCTGGTTTGAAAAAAAAAAGAGATGTATACTTTACATCAGCTTGGTAGATTAAATATGTCGTAAGGTTAACAAAAATGAAAGATGGAAAAACAAACTCAAATCAAATCAAATTAGATATTGACAAATCCCAGGAACCATGCTAACACTGCATCTGGAAGACAAGGGGACTAAAACAAAGCAATAGAATGCAATTGATGAAGTAATAAATAATTGTAGAAAGTAGAGACAATGAGATATCTTTTTCTCTTTAAGTTTTTTAATAATGATAGAAGGAAAATGCATGAGAAGAAGGGGTGAGATTCACCAAAGGTTTTGGTAAACTTAGTGAGCTCTTCAAGTTTTCATTGCCTTGAATCTGAGACTGCTTGATCTCTTTTCCAACATTGCTATGGGATGTCCATGATGTTCTTAACCTCCTCTGTGTTGCATTCTAAATTAACACTTCTTTCTTCTTGCTTATCTTGTCTCTGCCTTCTACACCAAAATCCACCTTAGTTGATCAAGACAGCATATTAGTCATCTATTCCATGGCTATAACTGCTGAAGAAGTAGCCGCTTCTTTTTTCTTCTTGGACACAAACATAGAATTATAGAATGGTTTGGGTTGGAAGAGACCTTAAAGTTCATCTAGTTCCAAGGGCCAGGACACCTACCACTAGATCAGGTTGATCAAAGCCCCATTCAATGTGGTATTGAACACTTCCAAGGACGGGGCATCCACAACCTCTCTGGGCAACCTGTTTCAGTGTCTCACCACCCTCACAGTGATGAATTTCTTCCTTACCTTCTTTCAGTGATAGGACCCCTTGTCCTATCACTACATGTCTTCATAAAAAGTCCCTTTCCAGCTTTCTCGTGGGTCCTCTTTAAGTACTGGAAAGCTGCTATAAGATCTTCCCAGAGCCTTCTCTTCTCTAGTCTGAACAACCCCAACTCTCTCAGACTGTTTTCATAGTACAGGTGCTCTAGCCCTCTGATCATCTTCATGGCCCTCATCTGGAATTACTCCAACAGGTCCAACATGTCTAAGTATGAGAATATAATTTTCTTATCTTTCTTTTGTTCCTTTTTCTCCTTTGTTTATGATGGTGGTTTCAGAACTGAATACAGGACTCCAGGTGGAGTCTCACAAGAACGGAGTAGAAGGGAAGAATCACTTCCCTCAACCTGCTGGTCACACTTCTTTTGATGTAGTCCAGGATACATTTAGCTTTCTGGGCTGCGAGTGCACATTGCTGGATCATCGTCAGTTTTCCATCCACTAATGCCCCTAAATCCTTCTCCTCAGAGCTCCTCTCAATCCACTACTCATTGTCCAGCCTTTACTTGTGCTTGGGATTGCCTTGAGCCGTGTGCAGGACCTTGCTTGTACTTGGCATTGTTAAGCTTCATGAGGTTTGCACAGGCCCACCTCTCAAGCCTGTCCAGGTCCCTCTGGATGGCGTCCCTTCCCACCAGCGTCTTGACCACACCACACAGCTTGCTGTCATTGGCAGACTTGCAGAGGGTGCACTCAATCCCAGTGTCCATGGCGCTGACATATATGTTAAACAGTGCTGGTCTCAACACCAACCCCTGAGGAATACCACTTGTCAGTGGTAGCCACTTGGACATTGAGCTATTGACTGC
This sequence comes from Athene noctua, assembly GCF_965140245.1. Lineage (NCBI taxonomy): Eukaryota > Metazoa > Chordata > Aves > Strigiformes > Strigidae > Athene > Athene noctua. The sequence goes on from NC_134037.1 coordinate 49,284,576, forward strand.
AAGTCTCTGAGTGAGATCATCCAGCCAATTTCTTATTCACTGAGTGGTCCATACATCAAATCCATGTCCCTCCAATTTAGTAACAACATATGACTTTATCAATAAGACAATACAGTATGGACTCAGTTGAAATGCTAAAAAGTTTGTATCTTTCAGTTTTAGACTGCCACTTTCCAACACCAAGTTTGTAGGAGGCTGTTGTGGTTTGAACTCAGCTGGTAGCAAATCACCACTTGGCCAGTTGTTTAAACAATATTAACAATGATACTTGTCATTTACCTAAATTGGTCAACGTGTCCTTACTCAGGTCACTGTCCTGGTTTTGGTCAGGATAGAGTTAACTTTCTTCGGGCTGAGAGCGAGCGCAGCTGAAGGGCTGGGTCCCAATCGGTCATTGGAGCATTCCATGTCATGTGATGTCAAGCTCAGCATATAGGTGGGTGTGTGCTCTCTCACGCTTTTTTTTTTTTTTGGTTTCTTTATCAGCAGGGCAGGATTCTCTGGTGCAATTGGATTGCTTCTGTGGACAGGCTCTGTACCAGTCATCGCTTGGTGAGCCACTACTGCATTTTACCCATTTTGGACTATTATTGTTACTGTTGTTTTTTTGTTAGTGTTACTAAATATTTTTGTATTCAACCTACAAATTTCTTCTTTGGTCCCTCCCCTATTTCAACCGTGTGTGTGTGTGTAAGTTAGCAACTGGCCATGTGGTGATTTGCTACCAGCTGAGTTCAAACCACAAGTCACCCGAACTACCAGAGAATTTCACTGTTCCAGGTGACAAGCATACCTTAATGCCTTAACTGTCTGTGCCTTCTTATTCCTCAAGAAGGAGCAATTCCTCAATATAAGAGCAACTAGAAGTCCCATAGTGACACTGTCCACAGAGCCATCTCAGCTGTTATTTCAGTAAGTGAGACATCTTAATGATGCTGCACAAGTGTCATTCATTTAGTGGCAAGGTTTTCTGAAGAGCTGTCTTAGAAGCTACTGTGACTGTGTCTCTCATATGAGTTCATTGCATTTTATACATGTTTAGCATGAAGAAATGAGAGAGTAGAGAGAAAGGAAACTATTCCTGGCATTATCACGTACTTCACATTTTTATTCTTAAGTATTCACAGAGAAATCTCTCATTATTGCATTTACAGTGACAGCCCTGTTTATTAACTTCTTCTTAAGATTTATGTGGCTTTATCTTAAATGTATCTAACAGAGCTATACACCATTAGTTATTGTTGATAGCACAAAGGATTTGTTTGCAAATAAGTTCAGTTAATTAGATTGATACAATAACTGTTACAAGGTTAATAAATGTCTTAACACAACAGTGACTGCTTCCAAAACAAAAAGGTACATGTGCCTAAATTTACCCTTGAAACAAAGGTTTATAAACTATAGTTAAATTAAATTGCAGGTCAGTGGAGAAGAGGGCGGTTTCAAGATTTTTTTGAAAGTCTAAATTAAGTTGTTTTTACACTTCCATGTTATTCCCATGAGAGATGATTTCTAAACCCCAATTTGGCATAGGCTAAGTTTAACAAATCACCACTCATTACAACTTGCTTTCTCACTTGAATATCCTACAGGTACGTGACTAACTCATAAGAGTAATCAACAGGGCTTCTCTCATGAAAAGAGGTCTACTAAAGCATGGTGACCTACTCCTCCTGAAAGTTAGTCCAGTGTTTGCCACCTTTGAAAATTTTAGCCAAAACACTTAGAGGATTGTATTTCATATATGTACATTTAGCAATTTATTTACTGCAAAATACTGATGCTAGGGGTGGCTGAACAGTTAAAAATCTGTTAAGATGGCCACTAATTTCTCTTCACAATGCCCAAACTCGCCCTCCTTCGTAGTGTTAAGATACTGTGCATGAAGTTCTTGGTCTGCATATGGTTCATGTTCCAAGAATTCTTTCATCTCTGTGATAACTGTATTTACATAGCCAGATACTTTTTATACCAAACTGCAGTGTTCTTTCTGATTTATGATTTATTCACTCATATTATTTCTAATTATTTCCAAAGCACAATGGATATTTATATTAGAACTGTGCAAACATAAATTAACTTCTATTCAAAACAGTGGTAGTGAAGTATTATAAAATCATAATTACATACATGTAAATAATTCTATAGTAAAATATTAAAATAAAGTAGTGGAAGAAAAAAGCTCTGACAAAAGACAACTGTGTGTAACTACTTTGCAAGTAAGACTGAAATTTTTTGTGAAGTTAATTTTTGGTTTGGTTTAATAGAAATTTTTTCAATACGTTTCAATATTTTAACAAAAAATCCTACAGTCTGAGTTGATATTTGAAAACAAGGGGCAAGGAGAGATCTCAAATATAGTAGTAACAAAAATATGAAGCTAACAGAGATATTAATGACTAGATCTAGTTTCTGGTTTATGCTTTAGAGTGGTTGACATAACATTGATCATTATGTAATGTCTCAAAACATTTAGACACGCACATACATAAACCCCACGTCCTTCAGTGTGAAGAAGTAAACATAACAGATTATGTTATTTCTGTGTAACATGATCTGAAGCCTGTTGAGGTAAAGGAGAAATTCGCTATGGACCAGATTCTTATATTTATTACTCTGAATGTTGGCTTGGTATCATTACTTGTAAAGGAGTCACTATAAAAGAACAAGAGATGCATTTTGACCGTAAAATTTCAATACTCTTACAGACACTTGAAATTTTACAGTGGGATAGGGAGTCAGGATTTTGTTGTTATTCTATCTACAACTAAATACATTTACAGAGGATGAGTCAAAAGAAACACTCTGTATCCCTAAAATGACAGAAGTCTGACTGACGTTAATAAGAATCTTGCCTACATATGGAATATTGACCATGTCCTTTCTTTGTCTAATTTCTTCAGGGTTGACCATACAAATCAATACATAATACTAAAGCAAAATTACTACATAGTGTGAATACGTAAGGTTCTATACTTATATGCACGGATTTATATTATATCGAGTTATTATAACTTAAAACATTAAAAAGTGAAAGGACAATTCACCTTGAAGGACAAAGCATGCATCTTTTAACAAATTGTTATCTTGATTTTAAAAATATCTAAAATTAGAATAATTCATTGTCCAGTGAATCTTAATAGAACTAGACTGCACAATGTAGAGGAATGTCATTTTAATGTCTAAGCACAAGAATGTGATCATCTTCTCTTCTTTTTCTTGTTCCTCTTTCTCCTTCTTTAATATACTTTACATTTTTTCTTGTCAGCTACAAAATAATTATGAACAACATTTTCAGAAAATCATGAAACACAGGATCTTAGAAGTAATTTTATTGTCACTGGATTAGGTGCTGAAATAATTTTGATGACCCAGATCGAACTCAGATAACTTCTATTGGCGCTTAATGTACAAAGCCCTGTAGAAGATTTTAACTTTATCTAAGTTCAGCTATTCAAACCCAATACATTTCTCCTTACCCTGCCCTGATTTTGATTGGTAATAAATTAATTTCCCTGACTCAACTCTGGTTTACCCGTGATGATCATTGCTGAGTGATCTCCTTTCCATATCTCAGCCCACAAGCATTTTTGTTATATTTTGTCTCAGTTGTCCAACTGAGGAGGGGGACTGATAGAGTGGCTGTGGTAGGCACCAGGCATCCATTCAAGGTCAACCCACCACAGCTATACAAACACAACTGAAAGAACAATGACAGGTGCAGATGAGTTATACTATTCCTTTTTAATTCTGCTAGGTATAGGATTATCATCACTCTTTTCCAAACAGGGAATTGAGAATAAGTGACTGAACTAAATTAAAGAAAGTTGTGAGACATATGATAGTTGAAAAGAAGACCAGCTTCTTGACCAATACCTTAATTGCACCAAGAGTTTGGAAAGGATGTCTTAAAATTAGTATTGTAGTCTGGAAATTAGTTTTATATTTTTCATCTTTTTCTAGATTTAAATGAAAAGGTATTTTGAATAATTGCTTTCCCCCTTACAATTATCACTTCAGTTAATCTCTTTTGTGGATTATAAAAAACAAAACAAAACAAAACCCAAACAAACAAACAAACAAAAAAAACAACCCAGGAGTTTCTTTTAAAATTTACATCTTGGATGCATATTTCAAAGGAATAGTTTTTGTTACTTTTACTTTCATGGATTATCATATTTCTCAATAAATCACTGGTTTCAGTGGGTTAGAACCAGACAGTTTTTAAAATTATTATAGTAAGATAATGTTAAAACTAAATAGCAGAATACTTGAACTTTTAATTCTTTTGTTGCTATATAGAAATTTGTGGGTACATTACACACTTGAAGTCTTATTATACAGTGATTAAGCCAAATATTTTTAAAAGGAAAATTGCAATATTATTAAAATATTTTTTTGTGTGTGTCCTGGAGAAGTCTATTACTTTACAATGAAACAACTGTAGAAATAATAGGTTGAAGAAGTAGATGAGTTTAACATTCAAATTGGTCTCAGGACAATATTCTTCGTTAACACTTGGTAAAGGTTTTTAATGTGAATAACTCATAAGAGAATTAAACATTTATGCATTTATTTAGTCTTGGAGTTTCCTCCATTGACATTAATTAAAGTGTCCCCAACTCAAAAAATGTTGGAGATTTAGTAAGAGAACAGAGCAGTGGCCAGATGAAGTTTTTGATATTCTTTGAATTTTTACCCCTAAGCATTTTGCACCAGGATTCAAAGTCCCACAGACTCTTCCTGTTTCTGTTGGTTTAGGGGTAAATATACTACATGAAATGCAAATATGTTGTTTTAATCTAAAAAAAAAAAAACCTTAATAAAATTGGATACCTTGTGTCTGATGCACGTATAAAAGTCTTTAAATCAGTCCCAGTCACTTATACAATAACATAATATGCAGTTTAAACATCTATTAGAAACATAATCATTAATTTACACTCATTCTCACTTTGATTCCTCATTGTACATGTATTTAGTAAAGGATTTGTATTGGTAAATATTTTTGGTTTGCTATACTGATGTTTGAGAGTATTTTGGGAGAATTTATAGGTAGCTATTTTTGAATAAGGAACATGGTGAGAAGTAAAATAAAAACTATAAATGTGCATTGATTTTGACAAACATGATAGAGATTTTATTATATCAATGAGATATTCTTTTCTTATTTGCTTATTTTGTATGTTAGTGTTTGGGAGAGAGTCTTCATCTGAGGAAAACTCTAAGCCCAGAAGTTTAAGAAATAACAGACAAACCAAAGAACTATACAAGTTAGTTCACTTTTTTTTTTTTTTTCCTCCCAAGAGAAGGAGAAAGGAGAATTTGGGTTTTGGCTGAGATAATTTTCTTCATAATAGCTAGTATGGAGCTATGTTTTAGATTTGTGCTGGAAACAGTGTTGATAACAGGGATGTTTTCATTACTGTTGAGCAGTGCTTGCACAGAGTCAAGGCCTTTTCATCTTCTCACCCCACCCCACCAGTGAGGAGTCTGGGAGCGCACAAGAAGCTGGGAGGGGACACAGCTGGGACGGCTGACCCCAACTGGCCAAAGGGATGTTCCAGACCATATGATGTCATGTTCAGTATATAAAACTCAGGGAAGAAGAAGGAAGCAGGGGGATGTTCAGACTTATGGCATTTTGTCTTCCTAAGTAACTGTTACACATGATGGAGCCCAGCTTTCCTGGAGATGACTGAACACCTGCCTGCTGATGGGAAGTGGTGAATGAATTCCTTGTTTTGCATTGCTAGTATGCATGGCTTTTCTCCTTATTAAACTGTCTTTACCTCAACTCATGAGTCTTCTCACTTTTACTTTTCTGATTGTCTCCCCCATACCACTGGTGGGGGAGAGTGAGCGAGTACTATGTGTAAGGCTTAGTTGATGGCCAGGGTTGAAACAGAACGGACAGGAACTCATAAAACTCTTTTCAACTTTAGAGAATTTCCACCTATTCCTAATCTTCTGCTCTGTTTTGCTCTCATCCACTGCTCTCTCTTGAAAACACAAGGCTCTGTGAGAGTAAAAAGTTCATAGGCACACACCAATTAAAAAATAGGTATCCAACCTCTGCACATTTCCAAGATTGGGTCCACAAGTTCAGAAAAGAAAAGGAGATTCTTTTGATGAAAATGTACATTCATCATAAATACAAGACCATTAGTGAAACCTTTTAGTGTTTTTTGAAGTAAAAATATGTTATTTTAGTTTGACAAATAAAATGTCTTTCTGAATACTGCAGTACCCATCAGTGATTACAGTTCATTGTTTCTTTGCCTATGGTTTTGTTTGTACGAGTAAATAAAGCAGACTAAAATCTGCTATCTGACCCTCAGCTACAGCAGCTTGCCCCAGTTTGGTGAACTTTATTCCCCTCATAAACAGCTTCATCTATACTGTCCATGAGGGTAAGTTCTTGTGACCATACTTGACCATTGACTAAGAAACTGTTACAGGTCACGGGCCAAAACCATGTCACACACTCTGCTAGAGGACTGTGCAACAGAATTTCTCTTGAGCACTTGTCCTGCTTACCTCATTAATTTAGGCTTATGGATCAGGCTGCCTGGCCAGACAAGTATCTTGCAATGTCTTGCAATGGGTAGGAAGAGAAGATATGGTGACGCGTGGTGAGAGACATAGCCTTAAACTCTCTGACACAAGAAAAAATAGAAAAAAAAAAAAAAAAAAAAAAGTTTGACAACTCAGTATTCATTTGGCTTATCCAGGAGCTTATGACATCCTTCATCACATATTAAAGTGTATAGGAGTTTTCTACCTTCTATACTGGTTATTATAAAAACCATTTAACACAAATGATGGGTCTCTGTCATTTTAAGACTGCCAGTTCTTCTCTGGCATTCAGTTTAGGAGGACAAATGGATGTAGCATTGAAAGAACAATTTTATAAAATAATTTTCAAAAATTCAGCTCTGATGATAAAAGAGTAGTCTGACATAGTAAGAAGACTTTGTTACTAGCATCATTTCTTTCTCTTACTCTCTATCTTAAGCTGAGGAAAGCCCTGGAGAATATTCACCACTTACGGGTATCACACTGGATGAAATGTAACTAATTACCAAGGTAGTGGCAGAGCATAATTTGTCTAAATCACAGAGTACTTTAATGTTAGGTGATTAAACAACTTAATAGTGAATGTAAAGCTCTAGAAGTTTATTGGTACAATCCTACCATGACTAGCAGCCTGAACAATTAATCCATAGCTCTGCTGCCAGAGGTGTTGGGACCATCCTGCAAACACCTCTGTCACTGAGGGAGTGAAAAGTTTCCCATTGGTAGAATGTATTCCTCTCTATTTATGCTGATCAGACACACCAGGATGAAGAGGGCAGTGAGGATGACCAGGCAAAAAAAGAATGGCAAGCACCAAAGTGGGCAGATGTTTCATACCAAGACTGTTGGTAATATTATATCATTATTGCCAGGAGGATTTACAGCAATGTAAGGTAGAGGATAAAGTTCTTTGGAGCTGGGAGATGTGTGAGTCTCCTGGGCCTGCAGGACTCCCAGCCAGGATGCAGGACAGGCTGGGCAACACTGGGGGAGCCTCAGCCCCACAGCCTTGGCTATCAGGTACCTCCCTGGGGTGAGGCCAGTGATGGGCTGGGATGTGGGCCAATAGGTGGGCCTGGCTCAGTAAGACCCATGGCTGGGCAGAGCAGGGCTGTGAGGAGCTGGATGCTGGCCCTGCTGTGATATCACTGGGACAGGGGCTGACAGCCCCATAGGGCTGGAATGGGGTCCTGGGCAGTGAGCAGGGTGGGGGAAGCATCAGGGTATGTGGGCAGGGACAGTCAAGGCCCTGACACTACTTTCATGATAATTTAGTCATCCATTACATTTCTTAAACATGAGAAAAGACCTGAAGAATTCACAGTTTAGAGGAAAGAGGACACTTCCCTTTAAGAGAAATTTTCCTGACAAAGGTTTTCATGACAATACATGCAGGTAGGTAAAGATTTTTACAGAGAACAGCTAAAGGCATTTTGAAATAGAAATGAAAGAACTAAGTAACTTCAAATAATTTGTATAATTTATTTGTAACTGCTCTTTGTGGTTTGGAAGGCAGTCCTGCTGGAAACAGTGAGAGACCTATCTGTGATGTTTTGTGCAATTAGTAATTGAAATGGCAAGTAGAAGGCTTGGAGAAGAGAGGCACCTAAAGCTGATTTAATTCAATCTCCTTCTCGATTCAGTGTCATTACCTTACAGTGGAGTTCTGAATTGCTCTCTGAGAGGACTAGTCTTTCCAATGACTATAGATTAGCTTCCTAACTCAGCCTCTGACACTATGTCTATGCTAATAAACTTAATAAGGGCAAGACAGAGGCATGAGCACTGGCCAGTAATGATCCACACTGCTCTACTGTCAACATTATCATTGGCATGGCTTTCACTTTTGCTAACTAGCATACTCAGGACACAGAAGTTAACAGACAAGAGTTATTTCCAAAAGGCAGTCTGGACATGACTATCCTGCTACAGAGTCCAAAGCTGTTTAATGTTGTCAGCATGGCTAGTCTGTGAGAGCTGGTCTCTCAGTGAAAGACACAGTGTCAAAACTGTATTTCACTGGGAAGTGGCCAAAGTGACAACTGGACTAATTTTGCATTAAATTTTAAGACTATGAATCAGATTTCACTCAGTGAAATAAGACAAGCCTAAGTCACCGCAGCAAAACACTACTTTCAAGTCTTTCCAAAGCCTGGGCATATTTGTCATGAGACAAAGATTCTCCTCACCCCAGCACACTGCTTCATTATTTTTTGTACTCAGATGAAGGTGTACAGTCTGTGCCCAAGTGACTGTATCTTTGCACCTGAGAGACAAGAAATAAGTGTTAATTGAGAAATAAGAGCTTGTCAGAATAGCCTGTACAAATATTGTCTTAAAAAATTAGTTTGTTCCTCAAAATAAAAGTTGCAAGTAGCCTCTGCAAGCAATTCTAATACCACAGGAAAAAAGGCATCATGCAGTTTTTCTATCACTATCCTATCCTACTAAACAAAGGTCTCTTTAGCTTTAATGTGTTTAGATTATTCATATTATTAGTATATCTATCTCAAATATTTGACATAAATTTAATGATGAAAATTTTTAGATTTCACTTCTAAAAACATTTTTTATCTCAAGTCCAGAGCAGATAAAAAAGTTGCATACAATGAGTAGTGTCATAAGAAATTTAAGCATCTTACCAGCTGAAGCAACATGCAGGGTTTGACCAAATGTATAGATTTATTAAGAGAGTTCCAAACAAATTAATCTCACCTAAATTTGGATTAATATCCCTTAATATTAAGTGATTAATAGTTCATTGTCTAAGTCAAAAATAATAATGCTAAGTTTTCTTTGTAGTTAATGGAGAGATATAGCCACATTGAAATGATTTGTGTTATCCTAAAACAGATGTCCGAGGGAAGACAAAGCATTCTCTGAAGGTTTTTATTTCCTCTAGCAATGTCTTGGTTCATCTAGGATAGTGTTAAGTTTCTCCCAAGCAGGGGGAAGGGAGCTCCAGCCGGGTTATTCATACCATGCTGATGTCAGGTCATTGTTAGAATGCGGGAAGCTTTTCTTTGTGGCTTTTGTCGCAAGAAATACAAGCGGTGGGCTGGCTGTGTTCACTGTGGTATTTCTCTGTATATCTTTTGTCTTGTTTACTGTTATTACTGTTTATTGTTGTTATCATTGCTATTGTTCAGATTGTTTATTACACTGTTGTATTAAATTTCTCCTTATTTTAACCTGGGGGTTGTGCCCTACTTGTGTCCGAGGGTGGGGAAGGGACAATGGCAACGTGGTCTCAGGTCCCAGCAGGACCTAAACCAGCACAAGCGAGTATACAGGAAAGCCAGAATGATTTGCTTTGATCTGGATAAATAACTTTTAGACATGTACTATTAGATCAGAGTTATGTCAAAGAATTCTAGAACTTACTGGATTACTATATATATTTTACACACCTGGAACTGGAGCTCTGAAAAGTAAGTAGGATACTAATATCCATGCTTTAACTTGAGGACAAAATGAGCATTGAATCCAGATCTGAGTATCATTTCAGTCTTTCCTCTGATTACTCTAAATGCTTCTCTATATATTACAGACAGTAAAAAACCTCAAAGAACTATGCAGAATCGCATATCCTTAAAAAACCAGGAACAGTATGTACCTATCCTAAAGGTGTGCATTTGGAACCTGTAAAGGAAAGTAACCCTTTTCTCTTGGTTTAATCTATGTGCAAATTCCAGGAAATCTTTTATCAAGGTTACAGATTGTGAAGTCATTTGATAGGTCATCTATGAAGGCCAAGGACTAATGCATAAACAGGTTCTTCAATATTTTGTCCAAAGAGAGGCAAAACACCCACCATCGATTACTAGCCTTGCCTGTAAGCAGAAAGTGAAGTATGAACTCTCCAACCATCCAACTACCATGTCAATGATGCTTTCACTTAAATGAAAACTGCTCTTAACTGGTCAAACTCGTTTTTCATTAGGGCTGCTGCCTTAAATATTTTAGCATTCCTAAAAAATTCAGTGGCTGCTGTAGGCTATCCAAATAAAGTCAACACCACAATTATTGAATTACAATTGCACCAGTCATAAAAGTAATCTCTTTACCTGAAAACTAACAAAACAAGCCCCGTGCAGCAATGACACTGTCTCATGTTAAGGCATTATATCAGCTGGGGGCTCTCTAGGGACTGGAAGCCTGCAGTAGAGGGCAGCCAGAGCCTGTCCCACCTCCCCAGCCAGGAGCAGGGCAGCCAGGGGGACACCAGGGGCAGCACCATCCCTGGGCATCGGGCATCTCCCTGGGGATGGGCCAGTGTTGGGCTGGGGTGTGTGTGGGACCCATGGCTGCACAAGGCAGGGCTGTGGGGAGCTGGAGACTGGCAGTGCTGGGACAGGGACAAGTGGCCCTAGGGGGCTGAAATGGGGATGTGGGGTGTGGGCAGCTTGGGGGAAGCCCCAGGAAATTATAGGCGGGGGAAGCAGTAACTCTTGTGGCCCTCAGGCCCCTAACATCTTGTACTTCATGAAGGATTGCAAGAGAACTAAAAAATCACTGACTTTTCTAGCAACCCCACTCTAGCAGGATGCAGCTGGATAGAGAATACAGAGATGACAATGGGAACCTTTTATTTAAAAAGGGGGAAAAAATAAACAAGCAGGAAAAGGCAAAATTTGTTTTAAAAATACAAAGCATACCACATAAACAGAACTTCATCTTTAGTCTCAAAACTGACCTTGTGAAAACAATCTGTTGCTTTGTCCTGTTAATTTTGTATAGTCAAATTTGTCAATAACAAGTTCTTATAAGGAGAAATTAATTTTAAGCAGAAACAATACAGATCTGGAAGTGCACTGCATAATTTACTGTTGTGAACATAATCAATAAAATTGTTAACTAAAAGTTCCAGTTGCAAGACTATTTTTCAGTTCCACTATTTTTGGTGGGTTTGCCTTCAGTTACATTTATGCAACCTGACTGAAAATAATGGAGTTGCACAAGTGAGTCTGAAGGCAATACTTGACCTGCAAAAATCTTTATTAGTGGTGATCCATGAGTCAGATAGAAGACAAATAAGCTTCTAAATCCCAGTCCTAATTTAAAGAGCTGGCAGTCAGAAAAGCATTTCAGTTGTAAACTGAATGAATATGATTGAGAAATTATGGGGAGAAAAAACCCTATTGAATGTGACAATACTATTTTTGTAGAGAGTTTTCAGAATAGCCTTGCACTTTAAGAATTAATCACATCCTGCTGCTTATTCCCCACTTGAAGGCAAAATGCTCCATTTTGATATTACAACTGGTTGCCATAGAAATGATAATCGGGGAAAAAAAAATAAAAAAAGGATTATGATTTCAGGTGAGGCATAAGCTGCAGGAACACTTGACAAACAAAGAGCTTTCTTCATTATAAGCATCAGTTGTAACAGATGCAAAGAACAGAAATGTTAAAAATATTTTTACATACACACACATATATAAGTGAAGTTAAACAGAATATTTTTCATTTTAGAAAGCACATCTCCATTTAGTTGCAAAGAAAGAATGATGGGGAAGCACATTGCTATTGAGGTCCCTATCTATGCAAAACAGATTACAAAGTAAGTCTTAAAAGTTATCACACACACAAAAACCCCAACCAACTGAGACACAAACACTCCCTCAAACAAACAAAACCCACAAACAAGCACCCCCCAAATCCCTGTATATCTGCTTACTATACGAGACCTACAGGTTACCAAGAATTTTTGTGTGTGTGTGTTCTTCAAGCCTTTGCCTTAAAAATAACAACATGTAGTTAATATTTTTCACATAATTAGGTATTACTGGCTTTTAGTAAGTGTTTGAAGAACCTGAAGTGTATCAAAATTATTTATATGCTTAAAAAAAAAAAAAAAATCTTTTTAAAAGCACCTTTAGCTACTGCTGTACTTGTACCACTGATTCTTATTTGGTGTTCCACAGGACAATACAGCCAGCCTATGGCATGCAGTTATTTGGCTTCTCAGGATCTGACTTCAAGCTACCTTAATTTTTCTTGCCTTCTCTAATCAGTCCCCTTTCTCTATCAAACAGGTATATATCTGATCACATAATAAAGAAGAGGGAAAGGACAGCTCTATTTGGTTTCCATTACATGTTTTTGGTAGCAGGGGGGCTACAGGGGTGACTTTTCTGAGAAGCTGCTAAAAGCTTCTCCCCTATGTCTGATAGATCCAATGCCAGCCAGCTCCGAGACAGACTCACCACTAGCCAAGGCTGAGCCCATCAGCGATCGTGGTAGTGCCTCTGGGATAACGTATTTAAGCAAGGGTGTGTGTGTGTGTGTGTGTGTGTGTGTGTAAAATCCTGGACAGAACAATAGCAGTGGAGAGAGAGAGAGGTGAGAATATGTGAAACAGCTCTGCAGACACCAAGGCCAGTGCAGAAGGAAGGGCAGGAGGTGCTCCAGGCACTGGAGCAGAGATTCCCCTGCAGCCGGTGCTGAAGCCCATGGTGAGGCAGCTGTGCCCTGCAGCCCGTGGAGGTTAACAGTGGAGCAGAGATCCACCTGCAGCCCGGGGAGGACCCCACGCCAGGGCAGGTGGATGCCTGAAGGAGGCTGTGACCCCGTGGGAAGCCCATGCTGGAGCAGACTCCTGGAAGGACCAGTGGCCCCGTGGAGAGAGGAGCCCACACTGGAGCAGAATTGATGGCAGGACTTATGACCCCATGGAGGACACATGCTGGAGCATTTTGTGAAGAGCTGCAGCCTGGGGGAAGGACTCACCTTGGAGAAGTTTATGTAGGACTGTCTCCCATGAGAAGGACCCCACACTGGAGCAGGGGAAAAGTGTGAGGAGTCCTCCCCCTGAGGAGGAAGGAGCAGCAGATGCAACGTGTGATAAACTGACCTCAATCCCCATTCCCTGTCCCCCTGCATCACTGGGGAGAGAAGGAAGAGAAACTCTTATTATCCTACTCTGATTAGATTGGTAATAAATTGAAATAATTACCCCAAGTCAAGATTGTTTTGCCTGTGATAGCAATTGCTGATTGATCTCCCTGTCCTTATTTGGACCCATGAGCCTTTCCTTCTATTTTCTCTCCCCTATTCAGCTGAGGTAGAGAGTGATAGAGCAGCTTTGGTGGGCACCTTGTGACCAGCCATGGTCAACCCACCTCAAAACCCACAAAAAGTAGGCTGGTACTGTCACACTTCTGTTTGTTAGAAAAGTGAATCTAACCCATAGGCAGTTTCTGAGGGTACTTTGGGAAATAAATCCTATAAGTAAAGACTATTGGAATTGACTCATAGCAAATGAGACCTCACCCACCCCTTTTCTAGAGGCAACTCAAGAGCAGACACAAATTTACTTACGTGTCTGTGCAGCAGGTCTGGCCCTTTAGTCATATTACAAATTGCCAAATTAATTACACTGGATATAGTCAACAGGTACAATAGTGTAATGAAAGAATGTTCAAGTAATTTCTGTCTGTGAGTGGAAGCTATCCCATTGCAATGAGTGGACACTAAGTTGCCAGTCAACAGTCTTCTTAAATTACAAAAACAAAATACATGTGCTGTTACTGTGGTTTTTTAATATTTTTATTATATGATCTTATACTATAACTGACAAAAAAACCCAACTGATAAATTCCAAACTGAAAACATTATTTATATTAACACAATTACAAATAAAAAATATAAGTAGCCCTGTTAAAGATATCATGAGACAATATATCCACTCAATTATCCAAAATGTTCAAATATATAAACCAATAAGTTGCCTAAGAAATGACAATTACCATCAATACCTACAAAGTTTCTCTAAAACCAAGCATGAGGCAATGATCTTCTGAAAAAAATCTTCTATTTGTACTTCTTAAGAGTTTTGCCCTCATTTCTTCTAATCTTTTTTTATGGAATCCTTGAGAGTACTTATTTTGAGGTGCTGGAAGAGACAGAGAAGACATAATTTTTCTGTCAAGAATGTTTGAGGGTATTTTTAATTTGTTCTTCCTCTTGAAAAAGAATGTTCTTTTGGCACATGGTTAGAAAAAAGAAAGCTGCAGAAAAGCTGTGGGAAATGGACAGAACCATGTTCCTTCTGAAATGCTGTAGAATAAATACTCTTATCCAGAAACGAAATTGGAACTTTCCTTTCCTTCTTTTCATTTACTAAACATGATGCTACCATAAAGATGTCCCTAAAAGGAGTGTTCATGAACTTCTTTAAGGTTTGCTATCACAGGATCAACAAAATATGACTCAGGTTTTGCTAATGAAGACACTAATTCATGCAGTATGGGAATAAACATGGTGAGTTAGAGATCTGTCTGCAGTTAGAGGACTGTGATGTTGGTGGGATTATGGAGACATGGTGGGATAGTTCCCATGACTGGAATGTTGCAGTGGAGGAATACAGGCTCTTTAGGAACTAGAGAATGGAAAAATGAGGAGGTGGAGTTGCCCTTTATGTGAGAGAGAAATTGGAGTTCAAGGTGCTCTGGCTGGCATGGATGAGGAGCCAACCAAGACCTTATGGGTTAGGATTAAAGAAAGGACAGGTAACATTATAGTGGGTGTCTGCTATAGGCCACTTGACCAGGAAAAACAAGCAGATCAGACCCTCTATAGACAGATAAGAGCAGCCTCATTTCTGCAGGTCCTGGTCCTCAGGGGGCACTTCAGTCACTCTGATATCTGCTGGAGGGACAACACAGAAGGATATATCCTGGGTATATATATGAGGAGAGGAGAGGAGAGGAGAGGAGAGGAGAGGAGAGGAGAGGAGAGGAGAGGAGAGGAGAGGAGAGGAGAGGAGAGGAGAGGAGAGGAGAGGAGAGGAGAGGAGAGGAGAGGAGAGGAGAGGAGAGGCCAGAAAAAGTTATGAACATGCTTTGGGCCTTTACATCATCTTGAATAAAAGAATATTTGCTAATAATGTTAACTGGGTAAGAAATTCAAGTTTATGCAGGTTATTTGGATAAAACAGGGCTTGAAAATTGCTATGTACCCAGTAGTACTGGAAGAGCTATAAAAAATGGGAATAATCTAGAGTTATGGGAATCAGGACCTTCACTCATCCTTTGAAAACTCTCTAAACTTCAGGGTGATATTTTTCTATCTGTCTTTTTTCCTTGTCCTGTGCTGTAGGTTTTGTATGGGAGAAAGTGAAAGGTATTTTCACCCAGTCTTACTTAGCCTAATTAAGACGGTATTTCCATAGGTGAGGTTGGTCCCTCAAGTCTTCCAAGTCAAGTATGTATTCCTTTCTCCAATATCCAGTATAACAATGCTCATTGCTGATAGGTTTTGGTGTACATTTCTTTCCATTACTTTGTTCAGTGCTCTGACAATTCTTATTTCACCTTTTTATTAATTTGTTAAAATAATACTCCTTTATTTGGCTATTATAATGATTTCTTCCCTGGGCTACTAACATTTTCTTTGTAGTTTCCTAAGATGACAATGACAAGCATCTACAAAGTATATTTGTGATACTTTAATTTTTCACTCCTATTTTCACACTCTCATTAGCGGCTAGTACTTCAAGTTTTGTCACTGCTGTAATCATTTATTTGTTTGCCATCACTTGTGCATTTGTTATTCAGTAGTCATACTTTCACTAATAATTTTTCAGCTAATATCAGAAAGTTAAACTTGTCAAAGATTGGATTCATTATAAGGGAAGAAAAAAACAATTGTCCTTTGAGTTAGTGAATAACAGACTACATTGTGTAAAAGTGTCTCATTATTGGCTGTCAGAATCAGGAATGGTGATTAGCTCCATAAATTCACAAAAAAACTAAACTCTGTTGATGAATACAGGTTACTACACAAGTATGATAGCCAGACAACCTCTTAGAACAGCATGTTAGATGTGTAGAATATGTTCAGACACCATTTAGTGATGGAGCATTCCTCCAGTAGTAAGTAAAATCAGTATAAATTAGCCAAAGAGCTTTGCTTTAGGATTTTTTTTTTTCCTTTTTTAAGTGGTCTGCATGAAGTGTGTTTCCTAATGAAGTGAAAACTGATGTCAGATGCATAAGAAGAACCACCGTCATCCTTAAGAATATTTCAGGGCAGTTAACATTTCTAATCTGTGAAAGTCAGAACTAAATTCCAGATCTAATTTTCTTTCCTGGAAGAATAATGATTCTATTTCATCCATGATCATAGGTGACATCTCCAAACTTGGATTTTGCTAAACCCGCATTAGATTTTTTTGGATAGTATATTTCTTCCAGTGAGACACTGGAACAGATTGCCCAGAGAAGAGGTGGATGCTCCCTCCCTGGAAATGTTCAAGGCCAGGTTGGATAAAGCTTTGAGCAACCTGATCTAGTGGAAGGTGTCCCTGCTCATGTCGGGGGGTTGGAACTATATGATCTCTAAGTTTCCTTCCTACCCAAACCATTCTATGATTCTATGATTCTTTTACCATGTTACAACAGTGGTTGCAAGACTGTATTCATACTTTATTGTCCAACATGCTTAACTGAGTAGAAGACCTGAAATGACTCTTATGATTATTAAATTTGTAAAGATGAGCTGTCTGCTCTGTACATACTAGTTGAAACTGAACAGGTAGAACTGACATTTTTATTTTCTGTTTATAATGGTTACAGTACAGCAGGCTATTTCTTAGGAATCAATAATAAAATAGGCTTAATGATCCTCAAGAGCAGTTTAGGTTAAATAGATATTCATTAATTGGGAAAAAATGTCCATCTTGTTTGTTGGTCTTTACAGGTCTTAAATCTATGACCTAGGTCAGATTTGCATCCATCTCCTTCATTTTATGGTACACAGCCATTAAATTAAAATTATGAAATATTAAATATTTATGTCAATAAACCTTTTCTTTCTGCTATCAAAAACCTCCTTGCTTACAACTGGTGATGATAAACAAGAAACAGGTAATCTCCCCTGTTTGATATTCCAAGCTAAGAATAGAGCCGTGAATAAACTCAGCCTTGACAAAACTTTAAGTAGATAAAGTGTTTTTACTTGAGTCTACTTTCAAGAAAAACAGTGCTTGTAAACCCTTGTAGAATACTGACTTCTCAAAACTGCGGTGAAAATATTAAATGTTTAAGAGTTTGTGTATAACTTTATACAGATATAGATGATGTAAGACATAGGGATAATATGACAAAATATATCTCTGCCCCATTAAGAATAATTTCATTTGTTACAATTATGTTCTATCTTTACTGATGTTCATCACTGAAATAACTAAAACCTATTATTTGAAGTAAATTTAAGCAAGACCTACCAGTTAAATTTGTTTTCCACTTAACTCATATTTTTACTTTCATTTCCCCCTTTTTTGTTGTTACAGCACAAGCATTTGACCTAACTTACAGACAAGACATCCACTTGAAAAGAACCTAGAAAAAGAACTCTCCTGGACAAATCAATGTCCCTATTTAATACCCCATTAAACTACAAAGAGTTCTGTGGAAGGCACTACAGGTATAGGAAAAAGTTGAATCTTTGGCAGCAGAGTTACCTTTCATATGTGTTAAGTGAAATGCACAGATTAAGATTTACAGAATTTAATATTTTTCCATGTTTTTTTATCTGAAAAGTGTAGGTCCAGGTTTTAATGAGATTGGTTTTATTTTGTTTTGTGGTGATGTTTCCTTTGTTTGTTTTAATTTCAAACTGTGGCATTTGTCTGTCAAAATGTCCTCTGTCCAACCAGAATTCTCCATCCAGAATCTCTACTGTAATACTCCTAGACACTCTTACACTTTGTAGAATTAATTATATCACTCAGAAAATAAAGATGACTTCAACACATAATTTGAATAGAGCAATTTATCTGCTCATAAATTCTTTGCCATACTCTAAAAATTTCTGTTTAAAGTCCCAAACGTTCTACATAAAATCTGTAGGGCTCCTATAAGGTATGTGTCTGTACATATAATCTATAAACCATTAGAGTTTTTTTCCTAAACTTTTACCTTTTAAACATGTACTTATAAGAATGATTCTAACACACTGTAATTTGACTTTCATTTTGAACTACAAATTGAACCTTTTGTATTACTGTGGTGTATCTGAACATGACTTACTGTGGGACTCTATAAGTTTTGATGAGTTGCCATGGAAACTGGAGAGAGAGCAAAGGAGAAAATGTTTGTATTCTTAACCACAGTGAGTTACATCCTTTTCAACATTTCTGTGGAAGAAATCAGTGACTAAACATAGAAACAGAAAGTTATTTTTAGAAAGAGGGCATAGTACAACACATATTTTTGGCAAGATGGAAGGTATTAATGATTTATGCTGGATTTGCATTAAATACTTCAGGTTATGCTAAGAGCATGAATGTCACTGACACTGAAATCTTCATCAGCCTACCTATCCAGCCCAAATGGGACATGAGAGTGAAAGGTGAACCTACCAAATTGTATTGCATGTCAAGACATCAGAAAACAACTGCCCATTTTGAACAGAACCAAAAATGCATCTCCTGGAGCCTACTGAAATGCTCTCAGCTTACAGTGTTTGTTTGTGGGTTTTTGTTTGTTTGCTTTTTTTTTTTTTTTTTTTTTAACTAATCAATCTGGGTTAAAACTAAAATAGTGATAAAAGGATTTGTGTAAGGTCCAAATTTACTAGGCTATTGAACACGTAAGTGTGGGGAAAAAAAACACACCAGTAAGAAGTTTTTTGGACTCTAAACACAGTTTGGAAATAAAAATTAAAGGGTTTTTTAGGGCAACAAGTATGAAAAACCAAAATTTTTACAAATAAAAAGTGAGCAGAAATTTGACAATGATATTATACAGTACTTACTATTACTTACATTTGGTGATAAATTACAAAGTATACCATGTGGGGAAAAGAAAATGCTAAGCAGGTGAATCCTCTAACCGTTGTACTATATATTATATATTTACACAGTATAATTTAGATAGATGTCCTGCCTTTATCTTGAACTGACTGTACATATTTATTGAGAAAAACCAACCTATTTTATACCACAGCTGTATACAATCATTAAGACTTAGTGGGACCTCTTAGTCAGCTGGGTGAACAGGAGAAAGATCATATCATTCACAATAAACCTTGCAAACAGATCTACAGATACATATTCTTTTATTATTTTTTTTTCTTCCTTTTCCTACAGATTTCTGTTGAAATAAAAGAAAAACAAACACATCAGCTGTGGCATTCATACTTCTCCCATCTAAATTTAGCACATTATCATGTAATTAGAAATACCCACACACTAACTGCAGGTCCAGATCCTCTCTCTTGTGCTATTAGGGTTGAACCTCTGCTCAAGATTCAGTGAAAACTTCAGTGTGGAGGTGCTGTATGTAGTGAGTTGCCTACATATACATATAACTGTGATCTGCGGAGTAAAAACAACCACCCAGAAAAGGGCACTTAAATCCTTCATATGTGCAAATTTAGCAGAGGAGCTGAGTTTTTTGGCTTTGGCCTTGACTTTGTCTTCCATCTTCCACTTGGCTGCTGTGGCACTGGGAATTTAGATATTCCGAGAAAACACAGCAGAGTGGCTTCCCCATTCTTCCTTGACTCATATGGAGAGAAACGGAGAAACTGTAGTGTTAAACAATACAGAAGGAGCATATATGGGATTTTTGTTATGGAAATGCTACACTTTCATGTCCTTCATTATGTGATCTGACAACAGAAGCATGCAAGTTTCATGCTACTGACATGAGAAGCATGCTACTTTCATATGTACAATACAGATGGGAAAAGAATCTATTATCTTAAAAAGTGAATGTTTAAAATGAAGTCCTTATAATTCCTTTTTCCTTAGGTGGATTCCTATATCATGTGATGACTTTTGCAGATTCTTTTCTGACATCTTAAACACTCAGCTTTGTTTTGGGACTGAAACCTTTTGAGAAACTCTGTATTTCTTCAGAAAGCAAAGCATCCAGAAAGAGGCACTGAAAATATCTGTGTGAAATATCTAGGTCTTGTTAGGTGCATGTATATGTGCTTATAAATTACTTTATTACTGGGGATCTACAGTTCTTAATCAAGCCTTGAGCAATGGAACTTCACGAAAGGAAAGAAGCTCTGACTCCATTAAGAACACCAGTAAAACCTTCACTGTCTTTAACAGTCAGGACTCTTTATACATAAGTACAAAACCACATCTTCAAAGTGCTTATCAGATAAAACTTGTCAGTCAATTATGTACAATGTTTAACTACTTTTAAATTACTACATTAGCAAGATAGATTTAAATATTCATGATGAGAGTAGGCATTGATATTTGCAATGAAACAAAAAGGAAAGTAAATAATCTCTACCTCGGTTATAATTCTGCAGAAGAAAGTATGCTAGACTGAGTATGAACAAGTTTCAGTGCAACAGAAGATAAATTAAGATACTAAAAAATACCCCATGAAAAAAAAAAAAAGAAAAAAAAAAAGAAATTTACTGCTTTGACACATTTTAAAGTGAAAAGAACCCTGAAGTTATATTTAACAATAAAAGTAGTGTGCGCATTCTCATTGTTTGTATGCATTATCTATCAATGCTTTCACATAGGGAGCATGCATCAGTAAGAAACATTTTAATTTAAAATGATGCAAAGTGGTCCCAGTGCAAACAGAAACAGTGAAAAAATGAATAAGCTACTGAAAACTGTTCAGGTACTGAATTTTAAGACAACAAAGTATATAAAAAAATGATTATACAATGATGGTAATTGTGCAGGATTGAATCTACTTCCCAATACAGTTACAGTTATATCTTCAGCCTTCACGTAAAGACAAAAATCTTACAGTTCTCAGTTATTCAGGTAAATTACTCTGATATTCAAACATACTTTCTGTAGAAAACAATTTTTTTCCCATTCATATGAATCACTCTAACATCACTAATCTGATATCAATTTCCAGTACCAAGGAACAGTGCAGAATCATTCAGACCATTTTGAGATTATACAAGGGATGTATTGCTTTCACCATACTGATCAGGAGATGATACTGTTCTGATTAGATGGTATTTGCCTGTAGAAATTTCTTGGTTTAGTGTTCCAAAGCACTGAAATGAAATATTCCTGAAAAAAAAAAAAAAAAATCCAACCCTTTGAAAAAGTTTTTAATGAAGAAGATTATATTATCAATCCATAAAATTCATGCTGGAAATAACTAGTTCTCATTACATTATTGTGAAAAAGCATTGAGGTTTATCAGTGAAAGGAAGTTCCACGCATATGTGTCATCTTTCCTATGCAACTTGATTTTCTTGCAGAAGGGCATAGAAGCTATTCCATTTTTTACAAAGATACTATGGCACTGCATACACTAAGGTTCTCCTGTCTCTGGTAATACCATAACAATCATTATAGGATGCAATATGAATACTGCAAATTGCAAGTTTCTGCTAGTGACAGTAAAAAGACAGATCAGAAAATTTGATATTAAAAGAGACCAAATTTAGCTGCTTTCAAGTGTGATGTTTAAATAGACTGTAATGTGCAATGCAGACATTTAGAGACTGAAAAAGTTTCAGTTTAGATGGTATTATTTTAGCTTACATTTATATTTCATACAGAGTGTTTTATCATTTATTGCACATACAGTCAAAGGGGTAGGCAATTAAATTAAATAAATAGGAAAAAAGTAAAAAACCTAACTACAATATTGTTTCAGTATGGTTACACAGTAATTAATTTATTAAGATATCTGCTTTTTATACCCTCCTGCTTCCAAGATTTTGTGTTTTTAAAATACTTTAGGATTCATAAATCCATTAGTAAGAACTGATGGACCACAATATTCAATAATGTGGATTTTTTATAGAAGAAGCAGGCACTAGTAGTCACATTCACTTCTTTTTAAGAATTGCAACATCAAAACTTACAAACCTATGCCATTTTCTAAAGATTCACTAGCAGTTAAAGTAGTAAAGCATTTATACATTAATTATTAATACTTTAAAGTATTAAAGTAGTACTACATTTAGGCTTACAGTAATATTCAAAAATATCATATGAGATAAATTTGCTTTATGACAACAGATTTTTATTTTTACTAGGTCAAATTTTCATTGATGGGGAAATAATGCCTACTTTATATTCTTCTATTAATAAATTTTAAAAGAAATTCAAATTCAGTACATTTACATTTTCTTACATATTTTGTGATAAAAAACCTGAGAGCTTAGATAAAGAATTTATTACTATTTTTGTCTCTTATTGAGGAATAGATCTATTTCAAAGCCCTAAAATCTATCTATAGTTGATGCTAAGATTTTCTCCCCATGAAAAATGAAAATGAAATCTATTGCCTTTTATATTTCATGAAAATGATCTTAGAAAATAAGTTGATGTGACTGTTCTTACTGTAAAATTTAGCAATTTTTGCACCACCCAGACTCTTTTGGGGATACCTTCTTTTCAACTATTTTTGCATCAGACAGAACATTTGATGATACACAAAGTTTCCAAATTTTACCACTTGACAGGATAACAGTCGCAGAAATATCATCAAAATTGCTGCATACTTACAGAAAGTATAACCAATAAATCTGTCTTCTGGAGAGGGAGAGGGAGAGGGAGAGGGAGAGGAGAGGGAGAGGGAGAGGGAGAGGGAGAGGGAGAGGAGAGGAGAGGAGAGGAGAGGAGAGGAGAGGAGAGGAGAGGAGAGGAGAGGAGAGGAGAGGAGAGGAGAGGAGAGGAACACATTAACTGCTAGCCTCAGATCTGTATACTTTTTTTTAGGGTTGTGAATACATTTTTTTTTTCTCCTTGTCAGCTTTTGTAAATTTTTAAAGGTTTATGAGCTTAAGATTCTACAGTAATACCCCTACTTGTCTCACAGAATCCATGTGTTTCTTCCAGTGGTGGGATCTATATAGCAATGATTCTAGAATTACAGGTGAAATTTATATTTATTTCATCCATCCATTAGATGTATTAGCCTAAGGGCAGCCAAAGGAAGCAAGGGAATCTTTACCTGCATTGCAAATATTTGTATACTGTTTGCCAACACTACACTCCAATATACACATGCATAAATGTAACCAGTCCAAACCTAGGTACAACGGTATGAGAAACTTGCTGAGAACTGACCGTTCTGGGCTCAGAAGGGGTTAAAACATTTTCAGCAATAGAATTCTAAGAAATCATAGATGAAAACCACATACATTTATTTATGCACATCTATGGTCTCTGGCATACAAATTGAAGTTTTGGTATGAAAAGCAGTCAATTATGCTCAGGAAAAAAACACAGTGATAACCACTTTTGCGAATATAAAAGAAGTCTGAATGCAACTGAGACAACAATTTCTTCGGAACTGCAATGGATATTTGCAATGTGGTGCTCTGAATTTTTTCCTCTAAATTATTCATTTGAATCCAATCTGGGTCAGTGGAAAATTGTTAGACCAAATGTTTTTGCCATTTGTCTAATGCATAGTGTCTGAATGGAACTGATGAACTCCATCCCTTTCTTGTGGGATGATTCATGCTGTACAAAATCATGCTCTCATCTGATACAAACCAGGACCCTAATTGGTAGCCTAAGCAAAAGATCCAGAATAAATCTATATTTTAAGTGTCACTTCAAGAAAAATCTCTAAAATCCAAAGGCATGGCAAGCTTTTACATGTGTTGTAGTTCTGTATAAAGACAGTTTCAATCTCTAAGTAAAACATATGTGGGATGTAATTGTGCACAGAACTCTTGAGTGCTGTCATTCAAATATGCTTACAAATCACCAGTACTTTTAACATATATTTTAAAATTGCTTTAAAATAAAAGGCTGTGGTATATATTGAATCAAAGACTCCCATAAAATTTCATTAATGCTGCTAGATTTTTTTTTCCTTAATATTATCAGAATTCATTAATATTTTAGGTAAGTAGCAAACACTATTGTTGCTTAAAAGACAAATTACTAGGTTGCATTTTCTCCTATATATTTACCTACGAATCCAAAGAAAAGAACATTTTGAATAAACGGCCCAATATATGTCATTTATAATTTTATTGTGAAAAGAAAAATCAGCATTGCAGTGTTCAGCTAAGGGTGATTGGGTTATCTGACTTATTGCAAAATACAGAGCAAAAGTCCTAGAGTACTGGCAAAAGCTAAGACACAACTAAAATACATTTGCAAGACAGAAAGAAAAAAAGCGGTCTTTTTTTTTGTTTGGTTGCTTTTGTTTTCTTTTCAGATAGTGATTAGACTGGAAAATTAGGCACTTCGGGATTTTCAGCCAGTGGTAACAGATGGCTAAGTTAGTGATGAACCACTGCAAGGGCTGAAGAGTTGATAAGGGAGGCTGACTGAAAACATGCATCCTCAACTTGGCAGAATGCCCAGTAAAAGCAGTGACCTATCACTTATAGTAAGTCTTTAAAATATTAAGTGGACAGATTTATTCAGAAGTTGGAGGGAGGGAAGCTTGCCCAGCTAATTTTTTTTTCAAAAAGTTTTGAGGTAGAAACAATTTCTCAGTTCTTGATTGTTTCTTTCTGGCATAGTTTCTTTTCCTTCTCCCATCTTTTTAAAGTGGGCTATAGCTGCATGAAAAAGAGTTTTATTTCATTAGTTATAGCTGTTAGAAAAATAACAACCAAAAAACACCCCCTTCTTTGAAAAACAACCTTTAGTTTAGTTAGTGGTTATAATATAAGCTTACTTAAGTCATCTGAAAGGAAGGAGAGCGGCTTTGTTTACATTATTGATTTTTGTGGAGCATTTGAAAAAAATGTCTATCTGTGGAGAATGTCTTCAATTTTAAGTTAAAATTCTAGAAGCAGATTAAGGAGGTTAATATTCTACTGTAGACGAAATTTGGTCTTAGACAATAGGATTTCTAAATTATGAACTGTGCTGCTCTTTCTGCTACTGGATGCTTCCATCATTACTCACATTTGTTACTTTCTACAGTCATTAATTTCCCTTAAAAAAAAAAAATACTATGAAGTTAGTAGAAATTATTAGGAATACTTTTTCACCTAAAAATTTATAATTCTAGAAGGAAATATGGCCAAACCTTTGACTAATTAAAATTCTCATTACCCAGTTTGCATCTTGTCTTTGCTCTTTGGGTAACACCAGTACAAATGATTGATTATATATAGTCTAAAACCATTAAATATCAGCAGTAATAGCATGCAGTTCAATTTTGCACTTGTCACTACCTTCCTTGTAGGCAACGCTGGTTCTCTGATAGTGGCTTTCTTACTCCTGCATTGTATGAAAAACATAATGAAAGCTACTAGAACTAAAGAAAAAAGAAATACAAGCAGAGAAAATACTTTAGGTGTTTGCTTTAATTTTTGTTGACATTTCCCACAGCACTGTGTAGATACTTAGATATAGAATTTTACCTCTTAGAACATGTCTGTGTGGTATAAGGTTGTGTCCTGCCCATATATTTTATCAACTCAAGTACTGGAATCAACAAGACACATTTTGCCTAGTGTTTGTCCTACACAAAAATGTTTTTCTGGAAAGACTAACTGACCTAAACAAAGTACCACTCTAATATAGCTTTATTACTCTGTTACTTGGGCTGGCTAGTAAGTTCAGTGTAAAGACACACCTTATGCATGCTCAGGTGTTCACCCATGCACTGTCTGTGCCTGATTCAAACTCACTGGCTCTACAAAGCAAAGAAGTAATTACCTCCAGGAATCAATATGGTTGTTATTTATTGGACAAAGGTGAAATAGACATTCTGGAACTTCAATATTATCTCTTTTGACCAGAGTCTGTTGCATACATGCACTAAAGCTCTGTGTTTAATGTCACAGTCCACTCATTGGACTCGGGATGGTTCGTTTGCTAAGATCTTGAAAGTACAAAATTAAGGTGACCAACACCAAAGGGGATAGCAGTAAATAAAGAGTAAAACTTTATTGTGTTGCCCGTGAAGCAGCACACAATAGTTAGAGACAGGTGAAAGAAGGAAGAAAAGTTAAGTTTAGAGAGAGGAGGGAGAGAAGTTATAGCTACCACTGCTGATCTCAAGATGTCCTAACGGGCCCAGGTCCAGCTGATGCTCTGTCGTCGATCGTCATGATCCTTGGTGGGGAAGCTTCCAGTTTTCATTGTTCAGAAGTCATCTTTTATGCTTAATAACATACCTTGCTCCACCTCTGCCTCAGGGTCTCTGCCCTTCTCAGAATTCAGTTATCATTTCTCCACCTTTCTCGAGCAAGGCTATTGCACATGCACAGGGGGGTGTGGTCAGTCTTGGAGGCAGTGGTCAGTCTTGGAGGCAGGTAACCTTCAACCAGGAGGGGTGTTTTGGTACTATAATGAAGCAAATTTCGTCTAAGGTTCATGATTTCTTCATCGATGTTATGACAACAGTTGTGACGCATCTTTTTTGACAGTGGCTATGCGATTATCTCTAACAGTTCTGGGTAGCCCCTACTGAACAATAGCACAGCACTCTTTGTACTACACGGCGCAGGCACTGCAGAACAGCCCAGCACTGCCTGCACCACACAGGTCAGTGCTCAGGTGAACAGCACAGCACTCACTGTGCCACACAGTTCTGCATTCAGGAGCCTTTGCACCACATTGCACTCCAGAGATCGCCAACTGCACTCCAAACAGGCCATTGTCGGGTACCCTACTGTCCATGTCCCTGACGACAATGTTGACACAATGCTGATTTTCTGACCAACTCCAAGATCTAAACTTCTTTTTTTCAGTCTAAAAATGGCTACTTGGTGAGGTGCTTTATTTTCTCATAGAATTTGCTACAATTGGATATTCTGCTGCCCCTACCCACATATGCATACGCTATGCTGGCATGTATGAATATTACTATGCTTAGTAATTAGGGATGACATAAAAATAATTTTTGTTCCAGGTATCACTTTTATTCTGCCTTTCTACAGAAATCTTCATCTGCCTAAATTAGTACAAAACCTTGTGTCCCTAAAATAAATGTATTTTTAATACAAGTTGCTCTTTGATACAGGTGATTTTAAGCGCATAAATACTTGAGTCTTTTTATCCAGTAAATAATGAAAAGGTCCGGAAACATTCTCAGGAGGTGTTCTTGTAGGAAGATACTCACTGGGGCCTGCTGGCATTTGTTTTTAACCTTTTACTCAAACCCTTCTTTAACTCCACTAATAGCTATACAAATAACTGTGCTGAATAGAAGCACTCAGGACAAGCACCTACATAAAACGTCAATGTTAAGTGCCCTTGGCTAATAATGCCTATGCGGACAGACGTGTGCTGTCTCAGACCTCAGTAATTCCAGGAATTGGTGTTAGAAAAACAATAGCTCATACCTACTCTAATACTCTAAAGTCACATCATATTTTCCATAATCTAGTTTAAAATGTGTTCCCCTTGGTTATTTGGTTGGTATAATCAGTGTATTTGGTTTATGTGACAAGGTTTTTGTCACAGCATGGGCTGCAGGAGTAGCTTCTGTGAAGAGACACCAGGAGCTGCTCCCATGTCAGACAGAGCTGGTCCCAGACAGCTCCAGGACAGACCTGCCACTGGCCAAAGCTGAGCCCATCAACGACATTGGTAGTGCCTCTTAACATATTGAAGAAATGATAAAAAAATGCTGCATAATAGCAGCTGGAAGAAAGGATATAGAATATGTGAGAGAAACTGTACTGTAGACACCAAGATTAGTGAAGAAGGGGAGGGAGGTGGTGTTCCAGGTGCTGAAGTAAAGATTTCCCTGCAGCCTGTGGAGAAGACCATGGTGATGTATGTTGTCCCCCTGCAGGCCATGAAGGTCCATGGTGGAGCAGATATCCACCTGCAGCCCTTAGAGGACCCCATGGTGGAGCAGTTGGATGTACCCTGAAGGATGCTGCGGTTTGTGGAGGACCCACGTTGGAGCCAAGTCACGTCCCAGTTTCTCAGGATGACTCAGATTCGCTGATTCCCAGGTCAGGATTAAGATGAAACACCAAGAATACTTCAACTCACAAAACTCAATTCTTATTCACTCACAACAGATAATCGGCATGAAACTTTGTCAGTAATCTTTGCAACCTCTGCAACAGGCATTAAACTTACACCAGCTAGTGGCAGATCTTATAACATGCCTCAATAAGCCCTAAACATGCCCCAACAACCCTTGTATTGTATGAAGACATATAGAAAAAGAATGGGAGATAAAGGGGAGAAAAAGAGTGAGACAGAAAGACAAAAAAGAAATATTTCACCAATCCTGGTTCCATAGTTTGTCCAGCCAGACTAGAGGTCCAGTTCTGGAGCAGTGCAGCCACCTTGGGGATTTACCTTGTGTCCTTTTTTAATTCCTTGCCCCTCCTCTGGGTGGGCACTCAGACTCGTTAGTCTAATAGGCATCATGCGCAGTTTATCTTTCTAGAATTCTCCTTGCTTTTGGTACATGTGCAGTTTGTGCCTGCAAATTCTTCTGGAAATGAGTTGGTGCGCTGGGGGGTCGTTGGGGAGTTATTCCCCCAACCCTGCAGTTGTGACAGTTGATTAACCTTTCCTTTTGGCACGTGTGGTGAAAATGGCTTCTCAATTGGTTCTTCACAGAGTCACTCAAGATAGTGAAGTTCAGCCTGTGAAAAGTGTGGTCCTACCTCCCTCCTCTTGCTGCGCCTCCCTGCCATTACCTACACAGCCCTGGCATTTTCATAGAAACCATTTCCTTCGCCAAAGTTCTTTACTGGATGGCTGAGACATTAACTATGGTTTCATTGGACTGTCAGAAGACAGCTCCTTGTAGGAACTGCAGCCCTGCGGAGACCAGCATGCAGGACCAAGGTTTTCTGGCAGGACCTGTGACCCAGAGGGGAATCCACCCTGGAGCAGTCCAGTCCTGAAAGACTGCACCCTGTGGAAAGGAGCCATGATGAAGCAGTTAATGAAGAACTGCAGCCTGGGGGAAGCACCCAGGTGAAGTTCGTGAAGGACTACCTCCCATGGGAAGGGCCCCATGCTGGAGCAAGGGAAGAGTGAGGAGGAAGGAGCAATAGACAAACTGTTATAGACTGACGGCAACACCCATTACCCATCCCCTGCGCTTCTCAAGGGGAGGAGGTAGAAGAGTTGGGAGTGCAGCTGAGCCTGGGAAGAAGGGAGGGCTTGGGGAAAGCTGGTTTTAGATATTTTCTTATTTCTCATTATCCTACTGTGTTTAATGGGCAATAAATGAAATTAATTTTCCTGAGTTGAGTCCTTTTTGCCCATGATGTTAATAGGTAAGCGATCTTCCTGCCCTTATCTCAACCCACAAGTTTTTTGTCATATTTTCTCCCCTGTCCTGTGGAGGAGTGGGAATGACAGGGTGATTTTCTTGACACCTCGTGGCTAGCCAAGGTCAGTCACCTCTGAAGCAGCTCAGACCCCTTCATATGCTGCCAGTATCCCATTTTCAGTTGGAGTATAGCAGTCCTCGGAACCTCTATATCCCCGACTCAAAAACCCCAGGGGTCTACCCCGAGCCTCCCCTGGTGCTCTCTGCCAGAGAATCCAGGTAGGGCCATTCTTCCCGGCTGCAATGTAGAGCACATTTTTAACATCTTGTCCTGTGTGAACTGGCCCAAGAGTTACTACTTGAAGTATTTCCTGTTTAATTTGTTGAAAAGCTTGTCATTGCTCTGGGCCACATATAAAATCATTCTTTTTCTGGGTCACTTGATAGAGAGGGCTGACACTCTGGCTGTAATTTGGAATGTGCAGTCTCCAGAAACCCACAACACCTAAGAAAGCTTGCATTTCCTTTCACTAGGGACACAGCTGTTATTTTATTAATCACCTCTATTGGAATCTGACGACCTCCATCTTGCAATTTTACTCCTAAAAACTGAATGTCTTGTGCAGGTCCCTTGACCTTACCACAGTTTATGGCAAACACAGCTCTCAGAAGGATTTGGATTATTCTCTCCTTTCTCAAAAACTTCTTCTGCTGTATCACCCCATACAATGATGTCATCAACGTACTGTAAGTACTCTGGGACTTCACCCTGTTCCAGTGCAGTCTGGATCAGTCCATGGCAAATGGTGGGTCTGGTTTTCCACCTCTAGGGCAATTGATTCCGGGTGTATTGGACTACCCATCTAGGTAAAAGCAAACTGTGGCCTGCATTCTGCTGCCAGAGGGATGGAGAAAAATGCACTGGCATTATCAATCATGGCATACCACTTAACTGCCTTTGACTCTAGTTAATACTGAAATTCTAGCACGTCTGGCACGGCAGCACTCAGAGGTGCCATGACTTCATTCAGGCCACAATAGCCTACTGTCAGTCTCCACTCTCCATTAGACTTTCGCACAGGCCATATGGGGCTGTTAGAGGGGGAACACCTCTTGCTGATGACTCCTTGGCTCTCTACCTGACAAATCACTTTATGGATAGGGATTACAAAGTTACGATTGGTGTGCTATTGCCATCGGTGCACGGTTGTAGTGGCAACTGACACCTGTTGTTCTTTGACCATCAGCAATCCCTCAACAGAAGTATCCTCTGAGAGACCAGGTAACAGAGACAGATGTTTAATTTGTTCTGTTTCCAAGGCAGCTATACCAAAAACCACTGATACCCATTTGGGTCCTTGAAATACCCTCTTCTGAGATAATTTATACCAAGAATTCATGGATCGTCTGGGACAGTCACAATGGGGTGTTTTTCCCACTCTTTTCCACTTAGGCTCACCTCAGCCTCCAATCAATCAGCTGTTGAGACTCCCCTGTCACTCCTGAAATACAAATGGGTTCTGCCCCTTTAAAATTTGACAGCATTAGGGTGCATTGAACACCGGTGTCCACTAGAGCCTTATACTGCTGGGGGTCAGATGTGCCAGGCCATCACATCCACACAGGCCAATAAACTCAATTGTCCCTGTCCTCTGCCTGGCTGGAGGCAAGGCCCCTCTAATGTTGGTCATAATACCTGCTAATGAGAACTGAGTGGTGTGCATGGATTTCAGTCGCAACTTGATCACACCTTGTGAATACAAGTCAGAAGTTCTTCTCATAGGATAGTGAGCAAATCTGATCTTTCTGCTCTGTTTGAGCACTTGATTACTGGAAACTGGAGCAGCATTTCTCCTAAAAGAACCCCGTTTTGTACTTGTTCCTCCTTCCAACTCACATACCTGCTCTTCTAGGAGGTAGGTAGGTTTTCCATCCCATTTCTTCGTGTCTTCTCCAGTCACACACACAGTGCCACAGCTTCCCCCATGGTGTGTACCGGTTTCCTCAAGTAGAGAAATGACTTCTCCTGATAGCCAAGATTCTAGTCCGTGCAGGTGGGGAGTAGGACATCTCCTCTTTAAATTGCTGGAATTCTTGAGATAATTTCTCCACAGCCGTGATGAGGGAAGAAAAGGGACTTTCTTCATATTATCGTAGTCAGTGAGCCAATTCATCCACTGTTGGTCCCTCTTCATCTCTCCAATCCATTACTGCTAATGCATCGGCGTATGATGATGTGTGCTCCGTACAAACTTCCTCCACATGGACCAGGTACACTGGACTTCCTTTGGATCTGTGGGTAGCTGTGCATTATCTGGGTCATAGTAAACCATCTCCCACACGGCTAGCTCCCTCAAGTATTGAATGCCTCTCTCCATAGTGGTCCACTTACTTGGACGGCATACGAAATATTCTTTGAATTGATAGCTCTCCCTCACACTTGACAAAAGTGTCCCCCAGAGATGGAGATTTTGTATCTTCTTTCCAATGGCTTTGCAATGCCCCCTTCCCTAGACAGGGATCCTAGCTGCCTTGCCTCTTACCCTCTAATACACACTACTGGCCCCGCTATCCTGGCAAGAGCAGCCAGGTAACGAGTTGCTCACCTGGACGATGGCTGAAATCTTTTCACATGTCTCTCAACTCACTCAGGGATAAGGATCGGGTGACTATTGCTGGCTCTGCCTCCTCCTCCTGTTCTCGTGATGGGCCTGGTTCATTGTCACCCTGTACACCGCAAGGGGATTTTCTTGCGTATTTCTTCTTATGTATGGGAACAACTGTCACTGTCATGGGTTGGTTCTCTGGTTCAGCTGCAGCGCCTGTGGTCAGGGTTGTAGTGGCTGCAGTTTCTGTTTTGGACTTTGGAGTGGTAGCACTGCCTGTTACTTTGTTAACAGATCCAGATCCCTTCTCTTCCTCTTGAGAGTGCTGAACAGTGTTTAATAGCACTCAGTAGGTGTGGGCTCTCCTCCAGCATGTTGCAGTGAGCTGTACCTCTCTGGAATTGCCTGAGTGACAACATACTTTTTCCAAA
Organism: Athene noctua; assembly: GCF_965140245.1. Taxonomy (NCBI): domain Eukaryota; kingdom Metazoa; phylum Chordata; class Aves; order Strigiformes; family Strigidae; genus Athene; species Athene noctua. The sequence goes on from NC_134037.1 coordinate 49,317,333, forward strand.
TATTTCAGCAGTGCTTCAGGATGCTGCACCTGTGCAGGAGTGAAGTTCCAATACACTGGAGGTGCCCGATGTTCTAGGTACTTGCCCATTCTACTCCACAGCCCCAGCCACTCATAATTCTCCAATCTTGGGGTAGATTTCCAAGGGATACTCTTAAATAGTTGTTTAACCCTGAACACAACCTGAAACCACATGCAGGAACACACTAGCTCCTAGCAGTAAAATGACCATGTCAATCTTATCATTCCAAAGGTATCTGAAATTCCTGAATTCCTCAAACACAATTGTAAATAGCTTCAGGGCTGATGACAGCACCCCATAGTAAATAAGCATCACAAAGTACAGAAAAAAAAAAAAAAATCTTAACCCAACTCTCAGGGACTGTGAACAACAGCATGGGAAATACATATTGCAAATAAGGTGATAAAATCTTAAGGAGCCAAGCAATCAACATTACCCCAAGCAACCAACATTACTACCCGTTCTACCATTATCTCAAACTTCTGCCATTATCTCAAACTTTGTGCCTCATGTTGGCTGCCAAAAACTGTTGTGAATTGAATTCAGCTGGTAGCAAATCACCAAAAGACCAGTTCCCCCACCCCGCCCCCTAGTGGAATAGGGGAAGGATAAAAAAAGAAGAAATTTGTAGGTTAGAAAATAATTTAAAAATTACTAGCAAAAACAATAGCAATGATAGCAGTCCAAAACGGGTAAAATGCAGTAGTTGCTCACTGAGCAGCAACGCTTACAGAGCCTGTCCCCAGCAGTGATCCAACCGCACCAGACAACCCCACCCAGCTGATCCAGAAACCAAAACCAAAACAGCTTGCATGAGAGAGCATGTGCCCACCTATATGTTGACCTTTGATGTCATATGTCATGGAATGCTCCAGTGATCAATCAGGACCCAGCCCTTCGGCTGTGCTCCCTCTCAGCCCAAGGAAAGTTAACTCATCCAAATCCAGGATGCCTCATCACTGTGCAAAAGATCTAGGGATCCTTCTGTTTTCCTTTACTGCCACTAGGATTTCTCTACCCTTCTCTAAAAGACATGGTTTGAAAATGCCCTCCTATGATTATAAAAGACAGAGGAAAGGTCAGGAGCTTAGTTGAGCCCAGTTCTGTCTCTGTATCAGCCCATGATAATAGAGCCATCCAAAAGTGACCATTAAGCTATGAAAATGACCATCCAAATTGAAGATCTTTGGATTTGGCATTGGAGTGTTCATCTTTCCATCTCAGGATTTCTTAGGCAAAAAATAAAAGCTTAGGCTTTAGGGACATATAAAATCAGTATCATCTGCCCTGGACTGAGGATGTTCATGAAAATGAATATTTAGGACAGTATTTGGGGGCATAAAAACTAAATATTGCCAGTTTAATTACCTCTTTGTGCATTAAAAATGGTGCTAAAAAGTAAAAAATGCAATTGAACTGAAAGCTAGATTTTCCTAGTTACTTCTCTGGATTAAAAATTGTATTCAATTTCCTGCTTATCTTACCTCCTACTTAGAGATATATTTCTGAAGATTTTCCCCTTTAAGAATTCCCATTTTTATTCAGAGAGCTCTGTGTAGATCATCCCAAAATGCAATCAAAAACATTTCCACATTTATAACACAGAATATCTAGATTTTGGGGCATATTTTTATTTTATTCTGACATATGTGGGTCCTGCATTTGACCTCTCAAGCTGTGAGACAGATCATGGAATCATAGAATCATTTAGGTTGGATAAAACCTTTAAGGTCATCAAGACCAACCATAAACCTAACACTGCCACGTCTACCACTAAACCATGTCCCTACATCTACATGTCTTTTAAATACCTCCAAAGAAGGTGTTAAGTACCTCAGCCTTTTCCTTAGCCTTTGTCACTATCATTCTCCCTGCATCCAATAAGGTGTGGAAATTCTCCTTAGCTCCCCTTTTCTTGTTACTGTATTTATAGAAACATTTTTATTGTCTTTTATGGCAATAGCCAGATTAAGTTCTAGTTGAGTTTTGGCCTTTCTAATTTTCTCCCTGCATAACCTCACAACATTGTCATAGTCCTCCTGAGTTGCCTCCTCCTTCTTCTAAAGTTCTCATTTTTTTTCCTGAATTTCAGCCAATTCTCTCTATTCAGCCAGCCCAGTCTTCTTCCCTGCTGGCTTGTTTTTCGGCACATGGGGAATCCAAGAATCAAAACCTATCATTTTGTGATCGCTCTGCCCAAGACAGCCTCCAACCATCGTACCACCCACAAGTCCTCTATTTGAAAACAACAGGACCAGTGGGGGGCCTTTCCTAGTTGGCTCACTCACCAGCTGTGTCAGGTTATCTTCCACACAATTCAGGAGCCTCCTAGACTGTTTCCACTCTGCTGTATTGTATCTCCAGCAGACATCTGGTAAGTTGAAGTCCTCCACAGGAACAAGGGCTAGCAATCATGAGACGTCTCCCAGTTGCTTATATGCTACTTCATCTATTTCTTCATCCTGATTGGTCTATAACAGACTCCCACCATGATACCTGCCTTGTTGGCCTTTCCCCTGATTCTCACCCATAAATATTTGACCCTTTCATCACCATCATCAAGCTCTAGACAGTTAAAATCCTCCCTAATATAACAGAGCTACGTCACTGCCTCTCCTTCCTTGCCTTTCACTTCTGAAGAGCTTATAGCCAGCAGTTACAGCAGTTTAGTTGTGCAAGTTATCCCACCATGTTTATGTGATTGCAACTATATCATAGTTTTCTGTCTGTACAATGGCTTCCAGCTGCTCCTGGTTGTTGCCCATGCTGTGTGCATTAGTGTAGCTGCATTGTAGTTGGTCTATTGATCCTGACACCTTTTTTGGGGTAGAAGCCCCAAGTCTTACATGACTGTTCTCAAACGCTTCTGTGGTTTCTAACACTCCAATGACCCTTGTGATGTGGAAGGAGAAGAATCAAGTATTATATTTGGAGATATAATAAAAAAAAGTTCATTGTATTACAGATAGCTTGCAATAGTAAATGATGTAACATTTTCACTAATTATAACAAGTACTTAAACTTTTTAAGCAAATCATTCATAATAATTTGCTTTCTGTACAATTATTCATCTTCATGGTTTCGGCATCATTTAGTAAACTTTCATGACCCTTTGTTTTTGTGTAGCAAACCTGAAAAAATTTAGTTTGTTTCAGGAAATTCACTAGAGTCTTGAGTATATTCTAATACAAGTGAATCAGATATCTTTCCATTAGGCATATCCTTAATGAAGAAATTACACTTTTTTGGTTTGATTAGTGGGAAAATTAATAACTAAGTACTGTTCTTCTAACAAAATATAATATGTCTTTCAGAAAGTTAATGTTTCAATTCCATTTTTTGTTTCCAACTGCTTTGCTCAGTTTATAGCAGATGTACCTTTGAGTGCAAGATATAACAAAGAGGAAATATGATTTCTTATTACCCACATGTGGAGGTTTGAACTCAGGCGGCAGCCAGACACCACGTGACCAGGCCTTCACCTCCCCCTCCCCCCTCTGGTAAGATAGGGGAGGGATAAAAGAAGAGAATTCGTGGGTTGAATAAAAAGAAAGAATTTACTAAATATAACAAGAGAACAAGAGTAACAATAGTGAGTTCAAAAAGAAAACTGGTAAACTGCAACAGTGGCTTACCGAATGCAGGGACCGCCCCCCACAGCAATGATACCAAACCATGAGCAGACAGCGTGTGGTAAGAGAGTGAGACCGAGAGCTAGCCCCACCCCACCTGGGCATGACATCTGTAATGGTTTGAGCTCTTCTGGGACCGGAGAGCACGTTCCTGTTGCCCCTCCTCCACCCGCAGCCGGTGGGGTTGGAAGTTAGGCACAAACCCGGATTAAAATAAGAAGAAATTTAATACAACAGTGTGATAAAACAATCTGAACAACAACAGTAGCAATGATAACAACAATAAACAGCAATAACAGTGAACAAGACAAAGGATATACAGAGAAATACTGCAAAATGGTCACGGAACAAAGATGACGTGTGGGGTCCTGCCACCAAAAAGCCAAAGAGAAAGTAAAAAGGTTCCGCCCCTGGACCTGACGTCAGCATGGTATGAATAACCCGGCTGGAGATCCCTTCCCCCTCTCTCTCTGCTGGGGAAACCTAACCCTATCCTAGTTGAACCAGGACAACATCACATAGTATGAAATACTCCAATGAAAGTTAACTCCATCCTGGTCAAAACCAGGACACCACAATATATTGTTTATTAGTAACAGTGCAGAATATATCACAGAAACCAAACAGTTTGTTTTGATCCTTTGACTTCTAAATTATACATAACGTTGCTTACTTGTGTTTAGATATGCAGATGCTAGCATACAATTAAATAAATCAATCTACTCAAAGGTGATTTGAAACAGTAAACATGGCATTGGAAACAAAGTAAAGAATAATTGATTACTAAATATTAAATTCACTATAACTCAGAATTCATCATTTTGATTCATCATAATGACCAGAATTGTGGGGATTAGTCTACAGGGTGCTTTTCTTTGCTCACTTTTTCCTTTACCAGTACTAAAGTTATTCCTCAAGAACTGGAGACTCTTTGATATAAAATCTTAATCACCAGAACAGTAACACGGGAGGTGAGAAACCTCTATTCACTGTCTGTCCCTGACTCAGGAGATTCCAGTCCACAACTGCTGTCACCCTGGACTGTGTTATCAGCACAGAAGGTTTTTTTTGTGGAGACACTCTCCACTTCACCTTCTCATCATCTAATGCAGAAAGAGAAGAGAGGTATGTCAGAATTGACACAGCCATTTGGGAGTCCAGAGGTTTATCCCTTTTTCCATATGGTTTATGTATTTTATCTTTTGAATGGGTGCAACGCTATTCTGCTAAAGACTAGTGAAATCAATAGTACTATGTTTGTCTCTTCCCCTGGCAATCATGTTTGAAAGAATAAAGTGATTCTGACAGTTATGGAGGAAAACAAATCACATGAATGCATTTCAGGAACACTGTAATGGATCAGGTTTTCAGGAGCAGGCAAAGGGATACCTCATTCCCCAGACCAACAAGGCTTAAATAAGACACTGACACTGAGGTGATGAAGCAGGTATTTACAGTGGTGCAGGTCTCAAAAACTAGGGAATTTTAAATCTAGCCAGAGATATCCAGCAAATGTAGATGATTTGTGAAGACAGCTGCTAAGCAAATGGTAGAGGTCAGGAATTACTGTGAGTGTGTGTTTTGGTGTCCTGAAAGTTTTTTCTCAGTTCATTTTACTGAAACTTACTATGACCACCTTGCTCCAAAAATTACAAAGGAAATCTGATAAAGCATTGAGAATCAAATTGCAGTTTTCATGCCCCTTTCTAGTGTTTAATTCCTGGCTGCACCTTGCCTCAAGAAAGAACAGGCAGTTGGAGAATGGAAATGGGGGGAAAAAAATGAGGATACTAGTTAGAACAACAGTTGGAAGTAGAAAAATAAAATGCAAGTGATGGCTGTGCTTGTTTTATAAAACAACTCACTTTTCAGAGCTGAGATGACCGTTTTATGAAACAACTTTTCAGGTCACTGCATGCACAAAGAAACCTGCATAGCATAAATAAAAAAGAATCCCTAGCAAAATATTTACTCTTTTACGTATAAACTCTATTCCAGCATGGAATAATAATCACTTCTTTCTGCTGTTCATATTCTTTCTGAACAGACAAAATTTAGCCAGCTAGCCGCCTGTACTCTGAACTCTTTTTTAAAATGTTCATTTTTATATACTTATAACTACAGAAATTCTCCAGAGTTCTGTAGAGATCAGTGGTCCAAATAAGTTGGTTTGGGTTTTTTTTCTGTTACAAAGGCTTTCAAATTCAAAGGAAATAATACTTAGAACACTATGATTTACTGTGTTACAAAGACTCAGGGTCAGATTAAAACAAGCTACAGAGAATTTTTAGATTAAGGGAATAATATCATAGTATCCCATCAGTTTTTGAATCTGAGATAAACAAAGTTTATTTACATTTATAGTAGCAAGAGCAATATGGTCATGCTGACAGTAAACAATGCTCTTAATAAGGCAGCTCAGTTGTTTGGTTGTTCAGGCATATTTTAATTAGAAAAAAATTATTTGGGTCATACTTTAGACAGTCCTGAAGGGTATAGGAGTCCAGGAAGGGTGGACAGTCTTTAAGAAGGAAGTGTTAATGGCTAAGGAGCAGGCAGTCCCCAGGTGTTGTAAGAGAAGCAGCAGAAGACCACCCTGGCTGAAAGAGGGAGCTTTGGCTGCAACTCAGGGAAAAAAGGAGAATTTACAGCCCTTGGAAGAAGGGGCTAGCCACATAGAGTGATTACAAAGATGCTGTGAGACTATGAAGGGCAGAAATCAGGAGGTCTAAAGCCCAGCTGGAAATTAATCTGGCTTCAGTAAACAAGGACAACAAGAATTGTTTCTGTAAGTATGTCAGCAGCAAGAGAAAGTCCACAGAGAGTCTCCATCTCCTGCTAGACGTAGGAGGAAACATGGCAACGAGTGATGAGGAAAAAGCTAAGGTGCTTAATGCCTTCTTTGGCGCAGTCTTTAATAACAAAACTAGTTGTACTGAGGGAATGCAGCCTCCTCAGCCAGAAGACAGAGACTGGGAGAACGACCCCCCCTATAATCCATGAGGAGACAATCAGTGACCTACTGCATCACACAGACACACACAAGTCTATGGGACCAGATGGGATACACCTGAGGGTGCTGAAGGAGCTAGCTGGGTGCTCACCAGGCCACTTTCCACCATTTACAAGCAGTCCTGGATGACCGGGGAGGTCCCGACTGACTGGAAATTGGCCAACGTGACATCCATATATAAGAAGGGTCAGAAGGATGATCCAGGAAATTACAGGCCTGTCAGCTTGACTTCGGTGCCCAGGAAGCTGATGGAGCAGCTCGTCCTAAACACCATCATGCAACACATGAGGGACAACCAGATGCTCAGGCCCAGTCAGCATGGGTTTATGAAAGGCAGGTCCTGCCTGACAAACCTGACCTCCTATGACAGGGCAACCTGCTCACTGGATGAAGAAAAGGCTGCGAATGTTGTCAGCTTTGATTTTAGTAAGGCCTTTGACACCGTTTCCCACAACATTCTCATGGCGATGCTGGCTGCTTATGGCTTGGATGGGCACACGGTTAGCTGGGTAAAAAACTGTCTGGATGGCTGGGCCCAGAGAGTTGTGGTGAATAGAGTTAAACCTGGCTGGTGGTCGGTCACGAGTGGTGTCCCCCAGGGCTTGGTTTTGGGCCCACTCCTGTTTAACATCTTATTGATGATCTAGACAAGGGGATCGAGTGCACCCTCAGTCAGTTTGCAGATGACACCAAGTTGGGTGGGAGTGTTGATCTGCTCGAGGGCAGGGAGGCTCTGCAGAGAGACCTGGACAGGCTGGAGCCATGGGCTGAGGCCAACTGGAGGAGTTTCAATAAGGCCAAATGCCGGGGGCTGCCCTTGGGCCACAACAACCCCCAGCAGCGCTACAGGCTTGGGGAGGAGTGGCTGGAGAGCTGCCAGTCAGAGAGGGACCTGGGGGTGCTGATTGACAGCCGGCCGAACAGGAGCCAGCAGTGTGCCCAGGGGGCCAAGAAGGCCAATGGCATCCTGGCTTGTGTCAGCAATAGCGTGGCCAGCAGAGACAGGGAAGGGATCTGACGCCTGTACTCGGCACTGGTGAGGCCGCCCCTCGATTCCTGTGTTCAGTTTTGGGCCCCTCACTACAAAAAGGACATTGAATGACTCGAGCGTGTCCAGAGAAGGGCAACGAAGTTGCTGGAGGGTCTGAAGCACGGGTCATATGAGGAGCATCTGAGGGAACTGGGGGTGTTTAGTCTGGAGAAGAGGAGGCTGAGGGGAGACCTCATCGCCCTCTACAGCTCCCTGAAAGGAGGCTGCAGAGAGCTGGGGATGAGTCTCTTTAACCAAGTAACAAGTGATAGGACAAGAGGTAATGGCTTCAAGTTGCACCAGGAAAGGTTTAGACTAGATATTAGGAAGCATTTCTTTACAGAACAGGTTGTAAGTTGTTGGACTGGGCTCCCTAGGGAGGTGGTAGAGTTCCTCTCCCTGGAGGTGTTTAGGAGTAGGGTCAACATAGCACTTAGATTTGGTGTAGCTGGGAACTGTCAGTGCTAGTTTGACTGTTGGACTAGAGGATCTTCAAGGTCCTTTCCAACCTAGCTGATTCTGTGAAAGACTAGATCAAGAAGAACCTGTACCTGAATATGCACCTTCCACATAATTTAAAACTAGACCAGGAGAGACTTCAGATTCAGTTTTTATGAGTGGTGGTTTAACATTGCTGTTGTAACCGAATGATGGTTCTGCAAGAGTAAAAGATTTAGGATAGGGCAATTACTATTTTTTGGAGGTCAAAGGAGAATATTCCAGGTGGTCTGAACAATTCATAAGGTCATTTATGGCCAATGCTGCAGTAAGATCCCAATTCAGAAACAATTATGGTCAACAATAACTAAAGTGGAAGGTAGATTGTTGCTAATTTTAGCCTTCTCCGCTTCAGCTTTGTGCAAGTTAGCATCTAAATTGCACTCTTTGAAACCTGTTATCAGTGGGACAAGGCTAAAACTGGAAAGCAATAGTTCATTTCCAATGTTCTGATTTTGCGAAAAAGAAAAAGAAAAGAAAAGAAAAGAAAAGAAAAGAAAAGAAAAGAAAAGAAAAGAAAAGAAAAGAAAAGAAAAGAAAAGAAAAGAAAAGAAAAGAAAAGAAAAGAAAAGAAAAGAAAAGAAAAGAAAAGAAAAGAAAAGAAAAGAAAAGAAAAGAAAAGAAAAGAAAGAAAAGAAAGAAAAGAAAAGAAAAGAAAAGAAAAGAAAAGAAAAGAAAAGAAAAGAAAAGAAAAGAAAAGAAAAGAAAAGAAAAGAAAAGAAAAGAAAAGAAAAGAAAAGAAAAGAAAAGAAAAGAAAAGAAAAGAAAAGAAAAGAAAAAGAAATTACTTTTCCTTCACCAGAGCTACTAAGTATGCACTCAAACTGGACATGTTTCCCATAGGATATAATGAAAATGTAATTAGTATATAAAGACATTATTAAATGTCAAAGTTAATTGACTCTATAAAGAATTGCTAATGATCTGCTGTGTATACTGCCTTAGTAGATCTAGGTGGATGAAGATTTAAATTCAATGATGGTTGAATATAATATGTAAAATAGACCTCTTCAGCTCTAGATATAGAAGTGAAGGCAAAAGTCCTAGCTTTTTTGATCATCAGATGGGATGAGTAAACAGTACAATAAAATTCAAAGGATTTGGCTTAAATCAAAGGAATAGGCTTAGACATGACTGTGATGAGGAAAAAAAAATGTAAGTAAATAAATCTTACATGTATATGTGATAGAGACTTTTGATGTCCGTGTTAAGCAATGAGGTGAAAGAGAATATCTCCAGAATATTTTGCCATCTCATGATAATACTGAATCCTTTACATCACTGTAAGTCATCAACATCCAGGACTCTCTCTGAGTGTCCTGCAAAAATCTCAGAGGATTTTGGGCCTACAGGAATGTTAAGTCTTGTGTTATCACAGAAAATGAATGGAGAACTTTCAATTCTCTTTTGGTCCATACTGCTATATATGTTATGTATCTGGCTGCTGTGACATCCTGAAAACTTTAGAAAGCCATTTTCATCACAGTTTCTTCAAAATGAACATTTGACCTTTCAGTTGAATTATTAATTTCTACTGAAGTTTGTTTTATCATATTTTCTCCGATTTTATTTTGATTTCTGTTGTTCTTTGTAAGATTATTTGACAAGGAAATCTTCACAAATGAACAGACAAAGACATAAATATAATGTAATTGTCAATATCATGGCTGGAATATAAGAAGTGAGAGAAACTGTTTATTAGAGTCAGGGCAATAAACACCATTTATTATTAACCTTGCCTGATACTTCTCATAATAAGACCCTGTGATCTTTTATAATTGCAGCTGTCTGTAACAATACGGTTGGGTTAAAAAATTTGAATGTCAACTGTCTGTCTTAATCTAAATTTCTGAAATCTTTGTAATAATTTCTGTATTTCTGAAACTGTGGCAGGTAATAAATTTTATTTTTTAAAAAGATATAGTCACTTAAATATCAACAAGCACCTATTCACAGAACCACAGAATCGTCTAGGTTGGAAAAGACCTTGAAGATCATCTAGTCCAACAGTTAACCTAGCACTGACAGTTCCCAACTACACCATATCCCTCAGTGCTATGTCGACCCGACTCTTAAACACCTCCAGGGATGGGGACTCCACCACCTCCCTGGACAGCCCATTCCAATGCCTAACAACCCCTTCTGTAAAGAAATGCTTTATAATATCTAGTCTAAGCCTTCCCTGGCACAACTTGAGGCCATTCCCTCTTGTCCTATCGCTTGTTATTTGGTTAAAGAGACTCATCCCCAGCTCTCTTGCACTCTTCTTTCAGGGAGCTGTAGAGGGCGATGAGGTCTCCCCTCATTCACATAAGACTTCATAGAATGGACTTGAAGTCAGAGAGGAGGCCTTTTGTCAAGCCTTTTGTCTCTGATAAGTCTCATTACACAGGAAAGCATGTGTAAAGAAGATTATCAAGATCCTGTAAAGATTTTCTTCTTCACTTGACTTCACTTGTTAATACACAACAGGCCTCTGTAAATTGCTCTGAACACGTGAAGAACACTCTTCAGCTATTATAGTTTTTGCATTTTTCTGAAAGAAAGGGATGAAATGCTTAATACGCATATTGCAGGGAAATTTGTGGGCTAGATAGAATAATTAAATTTAGACATTTATTCCCCTCCCTTTAAGATCCCTCATATTCATACTAGAAGTGAAGAGAAAAGAATGTAGAACCGGTCTTCAGAGAGAAACAGCCTACCTGAATGGAGACCAAACTGACAGGAAAAATAACTACTAGTAAGCTAATGAGAGATGTAAGATTATGAATTCTGAGCCATTTTACTTCTCAGGTAGAGCTCAAGACTGGAGTCTGATCTTTCTTTTGCTGTCATCACATGTGACAGATGTCATTGTCAATATATGATAATTTATTCTGCTAAGCCCAATGGCAGAAATCTCTGCAGTAGATCAAGACTCCAGGGTCTATATTGTACTTGTGTAGCATCCCATTTAGTTTTTATACAGCGTTAAGAAGCTAGAGTTTCCTCAAAATTTGCATTAATAGAGTTTCTTGAAAATTAGCATTAATTGCATCAATATATTATAATAATCTTTTCTGTAAAACCAAACGATCACCAAGGAGGTGAGTAGTCGATCTTAGTGTAGTCACAGCTATGGAATCCTAGAATAGTTGAGGTTGGTGGGGACTTCTGGGGATGGCCCAGGCAACCACCACTGGTCAAAGCAGTCACTTGCAGCAGGTTGATGTACAATTGAGTTTTGTATATCTAGAGGCTGGAGACTCTACAACTTCTCTGAGCAACCTGTTATAGTTAACATTACTTAGCTGTAGTTGCATAATGCAGTATTAAATATATGTTACATTCTTTTCTCCTGTAGGAGATTTGAGAGTATCTTTTCCCTACTGTAGAACCAGAACAAGGCTGTGACAGACACATACATGTATTTCAAGCCGTATTTGCCAATAACTCACTACGCTGTTCCTTTTACTTTTTTTTTTTTTCCCAAAGATTTCAGTCTAGACAGAACTGTACTAAGTAGGTAGAATACCTTTCTTACTGTCACTTTAATTTTACACTTTTAAAAGTGATTATTTCATGACAGAAATTTATTCGCCTAAATAATAATGAACTCTATGCTTGTCACCTGTAAAAATTTAGCTTAGAAGTGTATTCATATTGAAATGTATTCATTTGATGTCATCACAGGAAACTTAAATACAGATAATCAAATATCTAAATTAATATCTGAGGATGTCATAAATTTCATTTGCAGTACTCATTTAATATTTGCACCTCTAATTAATTTTATAATTTTTTCATTTTTCACATTTTTAGCCCAAATCAAAACATATATTGGAACATATGCTGGTTATGCAAGTCATGTGATTATCGCAGCCTTTAACAAATGGAATACTGTAAGTTGCTCTGAGAATATTGTCAGATATAAAATAAATAATTTCAGACTTTCCATGATCAATCAAAAATATATTGCGTGGAAACTACTGATCCTTCTTCTATTTTTTTATAGTCATACACATCTTAGTTTGCTATCCTGGAAATTACTTTGCATTTGACTTCATCTGACATAGAGATTGTTCCTTGGAAACAGAAGAACACTCAGAAGGATAAAGCCATTTGTCATCGCTTTAGAACTTACTTCTATGCTGTCCCTATTTTATGACACAGATTATTGCATTTTTCCCATAGACATCAGAGAAAATATATATCTTTTCCAATAAAATGTCTCTCTTTGGATTTTTCAAGTTTAGGTTTTAAAGTTATATTTCTGTGAAGATTCTAAAGGAGAATATAACCCCGTTAGGAAGTCTGGAGGACATTCCTTTATTTTCTCTTGCTACACAAGAGGTGGACACCACTTCTACCTAGAAGATGGGGTCAGCATCTTCTAGCATCATGCAAGAATGGATTCTGACTAAAAGGAAGAATTCTTATTGGTGATTAGTTATAAGTGGCTTTATGTTTTGACTGTTGAGAAATGTAACCCTGAGTATGAAAAATAATCCTTAATTATAAAGAAGCAAAGCAGGCAGTGAATTTTTTTTTTTTTTTTTTTTTCCCCATGAAGCCAATTAATGGATGCATATTGTATTGTGTTATCAACCTGAATTTTTTAGCCGTGCTCTTGGGAGGAGATACCACAGCTATAAACAATAAGAATGATCACAGTTAATAATTAGTCTATTTTCTTGTGAGAGAAAACAACAAAATAAAAACCATTGATCAATAAATAGTAGTTTCTTCTTTTTTCGTTCTTTCTTTTTTCCCCTATGCTCTTCACTATTGAGATCTCCAGTAGGAACTGTGTTTTTTAAGTCATTCTCCCCTTGGAAGACACTGTATACTTTATTTCTCAAAAGGATAGCAAGTTCTATAAGCATATAATATAAGCAGATAATCATATAACCATATAACTATATAAGAATATAATCAAATTCTTTAATTAATGTTAAGTACAGCTATCTAAAAGATAAAGTGATCAGTCAGAGTGTTACTGATTGTTACTGATTTGTTATTAATTTTTAGTAATAATTGAGTTGTTGATTTTGGGTGATTTTGATAAGGAATGATTAGGACTAATCAATTAAATGGAATTTTACAGGAATATCAGTTTGATAAAAGATAGTTGTGTAATGTTTTAAGTAGTCATATAAATATTGTATGTAGTTTAAAAAAAACATACAACCAGTTATACTGCTACAAAGTCCTTTGCAAAGGCCCAGGCTAAGGCCATGTAGACTAGTAATAATCATTAACCAGATTTCTGTTTGAAGAGTAAGACTTATGACAAGGTACTATTTATTGTTAGACTGCTCAGTGAGGATGATTTATTGCCCTGTAGACCAGGATGCTCTAAAAGTTGGATTATCAAAGGGTCTTGGAGCATGTTGAAATCGCAATGTGAGCCAAAATCCTTGGGTCAAGGGCATTGGAGGGTGTTTCTTTTAGGTCAGTAGTCCGTGGTGATTGACAAAGCAGCCCACCAACTCATTTCAAAACTCAAGTGCACATGACCAGAAAGAGGTGGGAATAAGAAAATGAGTTATGGGAGTTAACATGTTTATGTATGAGAACTTGTTTATTTTGTATTACTGTATCCTATATAATCAGCATGCTACATGGGTTAGGTGTGTGTTGGTGGTGAGATGACTCCCCTACGCACTCGACTGTTAATAAATGAGTGTGTTTATCTACATCACATTGGTGTCAATAAGTTCTTTTACCCATTTTAGTGACAAGAGCTAATTGTCTAGGCTCTTCTGTCATATATCCTCGGAGTGGTATTATCTCAGTTCTCACTAGTGTATGTAAGGAACCTGCACAGTCTTAGATTAAATACTGAGTTTTATGGTATTTTGACGTGTATTTATCTGGAGTAAATCCTAGGTATCTGGACAGAAAATGTCTGCTTCTGATGTGTCTGTCTGAGTCCTCAGAATCAGTGGAGACACAGTCAATACTGTCAGTCTGGCCAGGGACTGATTCATTGCATCCTGAAGTCAGCCTCTAGACAGAGGATACACTGGCTAAACAAATGTACATTTCACAGAGTGGGAGTAGAAACTCTATCTAAGATATTTATATTGTATCTCACTTGTAGAAGGTGTGATGAATCCAACCTCTAGAATTCAGTAGAATTAACCATGCTTTAACGTAGAGACACAGGAAGCTAGCTTATGTGAATATTACCGTAAAGGTTAATTTATCCAATTTAGCGTATAATGGATAAGAGGGAGTAAATATATGCATATCAAGAAAGACTGTAAAATATTAATTTATTCTTTATATTTTTTCTGAGATTAGTTCATGTTCTTTCTTCTAGAATAGAATGAAAGCTGATTACCAGCAGATGCTGTTAATATCTTTAGTGATAATAACATTTTAATACTTTATTTTCAAGAAAAAAGTCAGTTTAAATATACACCCTGTGTTACAACTTCATCTAATCATTACATATTTAATCTACATGAAGTTGTGAACTGGAAAGTTGCTTCCTCTTGATCTTGTCATAAAAGCTTAATTTGTTTTCTATTGGTTTAGTTGCTTGTCTTTTTGTTCATTTATGCAAGTAAAGAGTGCTGTTAAATCAAGGATTGGGGGACAAAGAAATACAAAATGTCTTATTCAGCTCAAGGAGATGTTTTAATGTTCTTTTCCATTACTTCATGGAGAACACAAACATCCTTCTTTCATGCATGGTTTCATTCAAAATTAGCTTTTATCATCCTTTCATTAGCTCAGTGCCATAACTAGTCTTTTTTATAAGGAGAAGATATTACTGTTTAGCATATTTTGATTATCTTTCTCCATGTGGAAAATTCCTAAACAATCTCTAAAGTAGAATTTTGACATTTTTTCTTTCTTCAAGTTAATATCTAAGATATTTCTCTAGTTTTGCCTTCATCTAACAAGACATGAATTTATCTTTTAAATAAATAGAAACATTTTATTTTTCTGCACAATGCTTTTTAGTCTCAATGTATTTTAAACTTAATCTACTAATCTGTCAATTTATCCTAAATTTAATCTAAGGGAGTCCTGAAGTAGTCATTAAAGACCACACTATCTTTTTTTAACAACTTTGGAGAGTAGTCTTGTCTTTCTCACTTCATTTAAAAGTTTCTTATGGATCACTATATAGATATTTATCAGTAAATATAAATATTTTGTATTCAATTGTTTTCATCAATAATGACCACATCAAATAACCTTACCTTATTGTTCACACACAGTCACACTCTTTCTAAAGTGAAAGTTCTGTGTTCATCACTCCTCAGCCATACGATTACACTGCTAAGTTAACAGGCTTATTATACTTCACTGATATTTTTTTTTCTACTGCTATAAAACTCATTTATCTTAACACCTAAAACTCTTTAAATGGTGCTTTTAAACTGGGTTTTTAAATAAACTATTTTTTTCCTTTTTTTTTTTTTCCAATAGACGATGGAACCTTCACTTAATTCTCACCTCTTAACTCATATTTATTTTTTTTTACTCACATTTACAGAAAAAAATGTCACACTCTCTATGCTAAGATGTGCCTGATGAGAGCACATTTTCTTATAATGTGCACATCTGCCTTTATTAATATTAGTAAGAAAAGTACATAAATTCTGTCAGTGGAAGAACAGAAGTGATGATTAGTGTTTTAGACAAAATCTCTGAATAAAAAAATTTTTTCATAATCTCATGGTACTTTCCATCTAAAACACTGAAATGCCCTTTTCTCTGCACTGTAATGCATACGATTATCTACATCAAGAATTTAACACCATGATTTTATGATTAAATGCTAAAGAAAAAATAATTAATTCCAAAAGTTGTTCTTTGTCACCTAGATTTTCCCTGTGGATTTGTTTAATACTACTATATTTTTCCTCTAATAAACAATTTTTATATTATTCAACCAATTGATTTTCTTTCTTCCTTTTCTCTTTTTCCCTTTTCCCATCTTTTTTACCCTTTTTACCTTTTTTCCCCCTTTTCTCCACCTTTCCCCACATTTCTCCCTTTCCTCCTTTTTTCCCTGCCCTGCACTGCTATGTCTTAATCTTTCCTGTTCCATTTAACAGCCATGTAAACAATATGTTCTGGGGAAAAGGTATTTTACTTCCTTTCAGGCCCTCCTCTTCAACTCAGTTTTCAATTAATAGTTTTCATTTTTCCTTTCAATTCAAGATGAGGACTGTGTGTTTATGTATGTTCTCTTCCCTTGCCCTTTTTATTGTTTTGGGCTTTATTCTGTGCTTACCTATTTTGGTCTGTCAGTGCCATTGTCTGAGCACCTTTCAAATATAAACAGAGCAAATGATTAACAGTTGTTATAAATTTTTCATTCTCCACTCCTGACACCAGAAATGGTGTACTGGTGTGTCAGTGAGGGAACTGAGATTAATATAAATCTGGGGTGTACTTAAAGGTATTCCTCCTTAAAGGTGCTTTGGTGTTTCTTTTTATCGTGAACTGAATGTCTTTCTTTCCAACTCAGGTCTAAGATTAGATTTCTTTACAGTACAAACACTCAAAATATAGATATTTGTTCTTGCCTTCAAAAACAAAAATAAATTACCTTAGACTAGGGGACCCAAGTCTTAAGGGAACACAGTATCATACTTTGCTAGAGTTTACTGTTATTGCCAAAAAGACCCCAGGCAGTTGACATGCTTAGCTGGAGAGTACACTTTTTGGAATGCAAGATGTCATCTATTACAACTTTTGTATTAAAGACTGAAACAATTATCCTTAGAAGAAGAGTTGCCCAGAACTTGTCTGGGCAACCTGTTCCAATGTCTCACCACTCTCACAGTAAAGAATTTCTTCTTTATATCTTATTTAAAACTACCTTCCTTCAGTTTAAAACCATGACCCCTTGTCCTATCCCTACACTCCCTGAAAAAATTCCTCCCCATCTTTCTTGTAGGCCCCCTTTAATACGGGTAGGCCACTATAAGGTCTGTTCTCCAGGCTGAACAACCCCAACTCTCTTAGCCTGTCCTCATAAGAGAGGTGTTCCAGCCCCTTGGTCATCCTCAGGACCAGCTTGAGCAAGTGAATGTTTTTCTTATGTTAGGGGCTCCAGAGTTGAACACAGGAATCCAGGTGGGATCTCACAAGAGTAAAAGTGGGAATCACCTTCTGGCCACACTTCTGTTGATACAGCTCAGGATACGGTTGGCTTTCTGGGCTGTGAGCGCACATTGCTGTTTAATAGTCAGTTTTCCATCCAGGTCCTCCACTGCAGGTCTGCTCTCAATTCACTCATAATCCAGCCTGTATTTGTGTTTGGGATTACAGGCAGGACCTTGCACTTGATCTTGCTGAATTTTACACGGACCCCCCTCTCAAGTCTGTCAAGGTCCCTCTGGATGGCATCCCTTCCCTCCAGCATATTGACCACATCACAGAGCCTGGTGTCATCAACAAACTTGCAGAGAGAGGGTGCACTCAGTCCCACTCTTTATGTCACCAACAAAGATGTTAAACAGCACTGGTACCAATACCAACCCTGAGGAATATCAGACTTCTATACTCTATTACAATCTAGACAGATTCTCAAGACATAACCAAAAGTTAACCAAAGTCAAAATTTTACTAATCTTAGTATACTGATAAAGTCTATATAGTAAATAACATAGAATACCTCTTTTCAAGGCTCAGTTTCAGGATGGAGTCCATGATGTGAAAAACGACAAGAATCCAAAGCCAAAACTATGATGGAAGAATTTTGTTCTGTCATATCTTCTTCCCACAGTGACTATATTTCAAATCTCTCTGCAAGAACAATGCGTTTTGAGAACACCCACCTTACATGAGGTAAAAGTCCTAAGCAATGCAAAGTTAGAGGTATTGATGTTGCACCTACGTTCTCCATGTTTTTTGTACCATACCATGCATCTTTTTTACTGCAATGGAAAAGAGCTATCCTTCACAATCAAGTGTTCACAAAGCCTTCTGATCCACTGAGGTTAGTATGAATAGAAACTGTCTTTCACTACATCTTCTTCAAAAGCAAAGGATTTTAAAACCCTTCTGAAGAGTACAGCATTCTGTGCTTTAGGAAAATCCTCTGCATAGAAAATCTGGAAGAAAGTAATTTTCTTTAAACACATTTTTTTTTCTTTTATGACTATATTTTCAGCTTAATTCCTAATTTTTTTGTTCTTTGATTTGAAATTTTACTTCATGGTACTTCAAATTGGGAGTTTAAGTGTGTACTAGAGGATGAAGACTTGATTGACTTTCAGTAGAGAAATTAAAATTTGCAATCATCAAATTAGAAATTATTTTGCTGAGAAATAAATTATGCAGGGTTTTTTGAGCCTTTGTCAAGAAATTCTGGCACAGAGGAATTATTTCTAGACATGTAGGTTAGGTTATACATGCTTCTCAATTTGAAGTAACATGATCATTAGATATTTGAGGGGAAATACAAATAATTTAGAAATGAATACCATTTTCAGGATGTATGGTTTCAGGTGTATGTCTCAGGGAAAAAGTGTAGTCAGTTCACCAAAACTTACTGTAATTATATAATAATCTTATATCCTCAAGCAAAAGACATATACTAAGCTGTGAAACTCTTTAAGCCAAAAACATGTGACATATAGTATCAGAACAAATGCATATTTAAAATGAAGAAAAAAAAAAAAAGGAAGAGAACTGTTAGAAAGCTTTTCTACTGAGAAAGTAGACACAATCTGAGTAAATAAAATTTGAGTTTATATGAATTAAGAAAGCTATAGAAAAACCTCAGCTTTCAGTAAACCACAGTCTTATGGACCTTGGTTCTTTCAACAGGGCAGAGGAAAAATGTTATATGTGAATATTGCATATATATGTTCTATAGGTTATCATCGCACATATGATCATCATATTTCACATTTTGGGTACCTATAAATTTTACCTAAATGTATCTCATATCTCTTTCATCTCCTAATGTTATTTAATAAAATACATAATATACAAGTAAAATAATATCTGTATAAAAGGATAAGATATAATAAAGCTGTAATAAAAATTTAATACTCTAAAAGTACATTGCAACAAAGTTTGTTAGCAGTAGTAAGGTTAATATTTTGAAATTGCACCCAGTCTCGACATGTTCACATGCATTAAACCTATCAAGGTACAAAATAATAGTATCTAAGTGGATGAAATTGTATGAGAGAAGTAACAAGAAACAACTTCCGACATGTTTGTGTAGGATTTCTCAATACTTTTAGGAAAAACAAAACAACACTTAGATACTTGCAGTCCATTGTTCATCAATGAGAGTAAGTACTAATTGAGAGAGGGTAGATTCAGAAGCTACTTTCTGATATAATTCATGTATATGGTGCTTCACAACCATTCAGGGAAAAAGTAAACTGGTTTAATAGGCATTTAACAACAATGTAAGATTTTGGACTTTCTGTGAACTGAATGGAGGTTCCAGTAGTCATATCACAGAATCACAGAATCATCTAGGTAGGAAAAGAACTTGAAGACTATCTAGTCCAAAAATTAACCTAGTACTGACCATTCTTAACTACACCATATCCCTAAGTGCTATGTCAGCCCGACTCTTAAACACCTCCAGGGATGGGGACTCCACCACCTCCCTGGGCAGCCCATTCCAATGCCTAATGCGTTCTGTAAAGAAATGCTTCCTGACACCTAGTCTAAACCTTTCCTGGTGCCACTTGAGGTCATTCCCTCTCATCCTATCGCTTGTTATTTGGTTAAAGAGACTCATCCCCAGCTCTCTGCAACCTCCTTTCAGGGAGCTGTAGAGGGTGATGAGGTCTCCCCTCAGCCTCCTCTTCTCCAGACTAAACACCCCCAGTTCCCTCAGCCGCTCCTCGTACGACCTGTGCTCCAGACCCTCCACCAGCTTCGTTGCCCTTCTCTGGACACGCTCGAGTCATTCAATGTCCTTTTTGTAGTGAGGGGCCCAAAACTGAACACAGGAATCGAGGGGCGGCCTCACCAGTGCCGAGGACAGGGGTAAGATCCCTTCCCTGTCTCTGCTGGCCACGCTATTGCTGACACAAGCCAGGATGCCATTGGCCATCTTGGCCACCTGGGCACACTGCTGGCTCCTGTTCAGCCGGCTGTCAATCAACACCCCCAGGTCCCTCTCTGACTGGCAGCTCTCCAGCCACTCCTCCCCCAGCCTGTAGCGCTGCTGGGGGTTGTTGTGGCCCAAGGGCAGCCCCCGGCATTTGGCCTTACTGAAACTCCTCCAGTTGGCCTCAGCCCATGGCTCCAGCCTGTCCAGGTCTCTCTGCAGAGCCTCCCTACCCTCGAGCAGATCAACACTCCCACCCAACTTGGTGTCATCTGCAAACTGACTGAGGGTGCACTCGATCCCCTCGTCTAGATCATCAATAAAAATGTTAATCAGGAGTGGGCCCAAAACCGAGCCCTGGGGGACACCACTCGTGACCGGCTGCCAACCCAATTTAACTCTATTCACCACAATTCTTTGGTCCCAGCCATCTAGCCAGTTTTTTACCCAGCGGAGCATCTGCCCATCCAAGCCACAAGCAGCCATCTTCGTCAGGAGAATGCCATGGGAAACAGTGTCAAAGGCCTTATTAAAATCAAGGTAGACAACATCCACAGCCTTTCCCTCATCCAATAACCAGGTTGCCCTGTTGTAGAAGATCAGGTTTGTCAGGCAGGACCTGCCTGTCATAAACCCGTGCTGACTGGGCCTGATCATCTGCTTGTCCCGCATGTGTTGTGTGATGGTAATCAGGATGAGCTGCTCCATCAGCTTCCCAGGCACCAAAGTCAAGCTGACAGGCCTGTAATTTCCTGGATCATCCTTCTGACCCTTCTTATATTTTGGCATCACATTGGCCAATTTCCAATTGGTCAGGACCTCCCCGGTAAGCCAGGACTGCTGCTAAATGATAGAAAGTGGCTTGGTGAGAACCCCATCCAGCTCCTTCAGCACCCTCGGGTGTATCCCATCTGGTCCCATAGACTTGTGTATGTCTATGTGATGTAGCAGGTCACTGACTGTCTCCTCCTGGATTGTGGGGGTTTGTTCTCCCTGTCTCTGTCTTGTGGCTGACGAGGCTGGATTGCCTCAGTACAACTAGTTTTGTTATTAAAGACTGAGGTGAAGAAGGCATTTAAGCACATCAGACTTTTCCTCATCACGCATTGCCATGTTTTCTCCTTTATCTAGCAGGGGATGGAGACTCTCCCTGGTCTTTCTTTTGCTGCTGACATTGTTATAGTAACATTTCTTTTTGTCCTTGACTGCTGAAGCCAGATTAATTTCTAGCTGGTCTTTAGACCTCCAGATTTCCACCCTGCATAGCCTCACAATGTCTTTGTAATCACTGTGCATGGCTAACCCCTTCTTCCAAAGGCTGTAAACTCTCCTTTTCTCCCCGAGTTGCAGCCAAAGTTCCCTGTTCAGCCAGGGTGCTCTTCTCTGGCGTCAGCTTCTCTTACAGCACCTGGGGACCACCTGCTCCTGAGCCATTAAGACTTTCTTCTTAAAGAGTCTCCAGACATCCTGGATCCCTATACCCTCCAGGACTGTCTCCTAAGGGATTCTGTCAAGTAGTTGCCTAAAGAAGTCAGTCAGGCCTTTGGAAATACAGGATTTTACTTCTGCTGCCCTCTCTCCTGACCTCTGTTACAGAGAAGTTGATTATTTCATGATCACTGTGCCCTAGTCGGCCTCCAACTGTCACATCATCCATCAGTTCTTCTCTGTTCACAAAGAGGAGATCCAGCAGGGCACCTTCTCTAGTCAGTTCACTCACCAGCTGTGTCAGGAAGTTATCCTCCACACATTCCAGGAATCTCCAGGACTGGTCTCACTCTGCTGTGCTGTGTTTCCAGCAGATGTCTGGGAAGTTAATGTCTGCTACAAGAACAAGGACAAGAGATTGTGAGATTTCTCCTAAATGCCTATAGAATATTTTATCCACATCTCTGTCCTGGTTGAGTGGCCTATATTAGACTCCCACTATGACATCTGCCCTGTTGGCCTTTCCCCTGATTCTAACACAAAGACACTCCACTCTGTCTTCACTATACCTGCGTTGGAAACAATTGTAACAGTCCCTAACCTACAGAGCCACCCCACCACCTCTCCTTCTTTGTCTGTCCCTCCTAAAGAGCTTGTAGTCATCAACTGGTGCACTCCAGTCATGGGAGACATCCCACATGTTTCTGTGACAGCTACTAAATCATAATTTTTCCTGTTGCATCACGGCTTCAAGCTCTTCCTGCTTGTTACCTATGCTGTGTATACATGCACTTCAGATGGGCTGATGTCCCCAGCACCTTTTTGCATTTAGAGGTCCTAACTACGGTCTGACCTTTCATAGGTGTTACCACAGTTACTGATCCATCCGTATCCCTTGCATCTTTGTTGTGCTGCATGTATCCATCTCTTGCCTCCACTCAGATGGAGGGTGAAGGTCACCATTAGCACACCAGTGGCACATCGTTTGCTCAACTGTGGTAATCTACCCTGGGTCTTATGTCTGGGAGTTCCAGTTTTGTCCCCTTCCCCCTTCAAATCTAGTTTAAAGCTCTCTCAATAAGCCCGGCTAACTCCTGCCACAAGATTCTTTTCCCCCTCTGAGAGAGGTGCATTCCATCTGATGCCAAAAGTTCTGGCACCCTGTATACCAATCTGTGACTGAAAAATCCAAAGCCCTGCTGGTAACACCAGTCTCGGAGCCACAAGTTAATCTGTTGAGTTCTCCTGTAATCTTCTTCATCCATTCCTGCAACTGAAGGGATGGAGGAGAACACAATTCGTGCCCCCAACCCCTTAACCAGTTTCCCCAAGACCCTGAAATCTCTCTGCACTGATTTTGGACTTCTGATAATATCATTGCTACCTACCTGAAAAACCAAGAGAGGGTAGTAGTCCTTGGGTCTCACTAGAGTGGGGAGTTTTGCCATATATTCCTTTACCCGGGCCCCAGGGAGGCAGTAGACTTCCTGATGAAACGAGTCCAGTCTGCATATTGGGCCTTCGACACCCCTCACAATGGAGTCACCAACTACAATGACCCTTCTGGGGTTCTTTTTAAAATTTCTTTTCATACCTGGTCTAGTGAGACCCGGACTTTGTGGACCTTCATCTTCCTCCTTCATTGACTCATTTTCTTCATCCTTATCTACATCATTCAAAAGCTCCAGGGCTCCTTATCTATTGTATTTATTGCATCTGAGTTGGACATCTTGCAGTTTAAGGATTTTTCTAAGTGTTTTTCTGCCCATAAGGTTTGACATGTGGAATAAATCAAAAGTAAGGTCAAACAGCATAGTACTGCAGAAATATACATACAAAATTTGGTTCAGAAGTAGCCCATGATAACTTTCCAGGATATTTACTCCTATCCACCAAAAATCAGAACCATCCTGTAAAAACAAAACAACTTTTTTTTTTTTTTTCATATGAATTTCATACTGAACTTTTTAAAAACATGATACCACTGATACGTTTTTTATATTTGTATATAACACAGATTCCCTTCTTCTCTGGAAAAACTTGAATTTGGACTCAAAAAGTATAACAGCCCACTGTGAAACAGTTTGTTTAAATATAGAGTAAAAATCTATTAAAAAAGTTAAATCCATAATCATAGTCTATTTTAATTTATTTGCTTAAAACTTTAGGTTTTACACTTCAAAATTGTAAAATCTTATGCAAATAAAGTTTTTAGTTATTCTGACTATTTGAACAATGACTAGATTGTAGTAATGCTTCTGGAAAGTTGAAACTTTCTAAGAATTAGAAATTACGGTTTCTTTTTCTTTTGTGGCATAAATATTACAATATTTTTCTTTTTTATCAAATGGATTTTTTGCATCTTTGACTCTGTACCTCAAGTAAGAAATCAAGAGTCAAACCTGAGTTCAAGCAAAATATAGTGCAATATGACATTAATAAAAAATCTGGGTTTTTTTCTCTTCGCTAATTATTTTTTGTCAGTTTAATTGATCCTTATCTTCAAGATAATCGAAATATCTACCTGAAGCTACTGTGCGTTGCTAAAGCAATTATGATTAGCCAGTATGAAAAAAATTGATCCAAGATTTAATTTCCTACAGCTGAAGATTAAGTGCTTCATTAGTCCATTTTTACCCTTTTTTTCTCTATCAAGTTCCCCAATAAACTCTGTCTTCATTCATAAGAGAATAATATCCTGAAACATTTTCCAGAGGAACAGGGTAATACAAGTTTTCTCCTTAGGAAGTGTACATGGATTTGCTTTTTGAAGAATACAGTTGAAAATAAACCACCAAAAACGTAGTGTTTTAAATGTCTCTGCTAAGCTATAGAGTTTGTAAAGTATAACAGTCATCATGTTAAACTTCCACATAATGCTTTATGATTATTTGTATTTGGGGTTGTGTGCAGTAGCTAAATGCTTACATCCTTGTAATAAAATTTAAATTAAGAAGTGTTCTGTGAAAATGATGGATGAGTGGAAAATAATTGAACATTCAAGAAATGGTAGGTAAATAGCAAAATGGTGTCAGCAATGTTTAAAGAAGACTGAATTCAAAGATCACCACCACAGTGTTTAATGCTTTAGGGATAATGTGTACAACATTATAAAAGAAATCTGAAGTCATATGACAGCCTTAAGTTTCTGCTTTAATGTCCCAGTTCCCCTGGTTTATACTACCTCATAAAAATCTACTCTATCTATCTATCTATCTATCTATCTATCTAATTTTTGTTAATTTATGTCAAATGCTTGTTATACATGAATCAGGTTGCCCCTGGAAAGCAAAAATACTTAGGAAGAATCATGTAATTACTAATACCTACATTAATTTCACTCAGCTTTATTCACCTGAATGTTCAGTATCCAAGTTGCCTTAATAGTTAGTGCAAGAGACAGACATTCCAAAAGGTTGATACACTTTATTGTTGGAGCTGATGAAGGGATAATCTCTTCATCCATTCTGCTCTGCTGTTTTTCTGACTATGCAGGACCATTTAGATGTCATCTAACATCATTTTATGTTTAGATATACCTTTTACATACCTAAACCTTAATTACAGACACCTAAACAAATGGAGCACATTTGTTTTGGTTTTCCTCTGGAAGCTGATCTCATGCAATGTGGTGTAAGAAGTGTCTAGGAAATCGGGTGCTGAGTATGTTTATAAGTGTGTCACCCAGCAGCGCAGTGTCCCCCTGCTGAGGGTTGACATCCTGATTTAAATGAGGCTGGCCTCCAGTGTGGAGTCATGAAGCATATCATTATCATTGTGTGAAACAGAGTTGGGAATGAAGATAAAGGGGAATACGGTCTAACTATATCTTAGTAAACAAACTTTACAAGAGTTTTATGAGTACAGATCCACAGTATGAGTTTGTACTTGTCATTATTTTTATGCAGTAAAGGGTGTTGTAATAACTGAGTAAGATGATGACAGAAAATGAGATGGTAACAGCCTGGTTGAGACTTATAGCTGTGAAATTTGCTAGGAAAGAGGTTTATGCAAATAAGTTTGGTGAGATTTAGTTTGTAATCAGGTGTCTGATTTGAATTTTCTGCCTAGGTGTCAAATCTGAGTGACACTACTACAGTGAGTGAGATATGAAGGGGTCATAAGGTGTAAAAATGTGAGATTAAGAGTCCTGTTCTAGTGCGAATTCATGGTTATATGTCAGAAAGTACTATCAAACTTTTTTAAAATTTTCTTTAATGTTTTAGTGAGAACCCATTTCATTTTAAAAGTAGAGATTGTTGTACAAAGGCCACAAAATGGCCATAAATTCCCCAGACCTGGAGATCCCAGCCATTTTCACTGTCCTGCTTCAGGCTGCCTCTGATCAGAAAAGTCAAGCATAATTCAGATATAAAACAAATCTGATGTTAAAATGGAGGTGAATTTTACCATATTGCTTTGCCTTAAGATGTGAAGACTACAGAAATACTTCTACACTAAAATAATACTGTTGATGTTGATTTCCATCTGTTTAGAGAGTTGAATTAGTCCTTAAAATAATGCTAGTTGTTATAAATGATTGTCTATAAATGAAATGAAAAATGATGGTGCATAAATTTCTTTTTAGACTCCTAAAAAAAAGAGGAAATATTTATTTATAAGAAAAATTATTCTTTTAGAACATCATTTCTGATTCATCTGTTCAACTTTATTTAGGCCATGTAATGGCCTTAATCCGTCAGTATAAGAAGAGCTGTACAATAATTTACAGATTGATTACAGATCTCTGATGGTCAGATAAAGCTCTCATTCCTGACTTCAGCATTCAATTCTGAAATGCTCAGCAGACACACAGTCATTTTAAGACAATTTTAATGGGGAATCCTCTGCTTGTGAAAATGACTCAGTTCAGTTCTTCTGAACGCCCAAAGTAAAGGAGCATAGAACACATTGTCAAACTGCATACAGCTCTACAGAGACCCATTACATGGTACACTTTACAGAAAGGTTTTTTCACCATTGTTCATTAAAATGAAATGTGTAAGGACATAATGAGGACAGTGTTACCCTATGTAATTTATGTATGATCAAACAACACTGAGCATGGCAAGTTACTTGCATTTTTATCCTGCACCTAGAAAGTTTTCAGTCATGCTAATCCCTGGACTATCACAACTACTCGGCTAACAAACATTTTTAAAATCAGGTATTAGAAAGCTAAAATCTAATATGAGCTAAAAAGACATCACTATGGGTTGTGCAGACTTTTCCTTTGAGGCTGATATAAATTAGTTATACCTGAATCAACACCTTCATCCTCTCCAAGATAGTAAGTGGGCAACATTTGTTTTGAATATTCAGAATTGAATATGATTTTGTTAGTCCTGAAGACCAGGATATCTCTGTCTATATAAGGTAACTAGTAAACAGAACCCAAATGAACGAGGTTTGAAACACTGTTACTGAAAATACACAATTCTGTAAAGCCAGGAACTGTGGCATACAAAAGCTACAGAATGGATATTAATTTCTCAAACTTGAAACCCGAGATTGTAACAAGTTTTCACAGGTTCTGCTACACTAAAGTTCTTCAGTGTGAAGAGTGAAAATGGACATTTTCTATAAGCAGGAAAACAGCTCTATAGCAGGAAATTATCCAGGTACCAGCAATCTTGACATTACAGGTGGAGCTCATTGTAATTTTCGTTAACATTAAGTAAAAGTGTTGTTTAACTTTCTTCATTGTAATTAAAAACTGTTTAGTATATCATGATTTTTTTTTTTTTTTTTTTTTCCCCCCGGGGGGTTTGAAGCTGATGCGATCAGCTTTACCAGGCATGTGTGATAAACTGCTTTCAGCAGCAAATCTACTGGTGTGCACTTTGTGAAAAAAGCTATCCTGTTTCTGGACACCTTGAAGCCTATCCTGTTAGACATCTAAAAATTGCAGGCACTGTTTTATAAACTAGTGAGAAATATAGTAACTTGTACCATTAATATATTAAAGTGATTGTAGAGAGTCAGTATGAACATGGAGACAAAGCATCTTAATAATACTGGAGTGTTTTGGATTTGGTTAATTTGTACAGGTCAGCTTGACAGCCTATGAGCAAAAAGTTCTTTGTGGGAACTTCTGTGTCTATGATTCTTTCTATACGAGTCATATTCTTTTGCATTTCCAATGTTACCATGACAGCTTTTGTGTTCCCACAATTCTCTGCCTCATTCATTATTGACTTTCTAATTTCTACAGCAATAAGTATGCAATGATGAGAGTGATTGTAAAAAGTAACCTCATTTACTATACAACCTTGAATAACTGCCAGAGCAGCATGTCTCTTGGGTGCACAGAGGTATAGTTCTGTGACTCCATTGCACTTACTCCTAATCCAGATGTCAGGCTAAAATAAATATTTCAAGAAAATGTTCTCTATTGTTCTTGAAACCCTAGAGAAAAAAGTCAGTCTGAGAGAGTGATTCTGTAAGCTGGTACAAGGCAGAGCCACGGCAGGTGAATACAGGAACTTAGGAAAACTAAACCAAAAATATTTACTGACTATATACAAAATTAGATTTTTTTTTTTTAAGTGGTCAAAACAGTTTGGAAGTAGCAGATCTCATATCAGATACTACACTTTTAAAAATCCTGATAATTATTTTCATTAAATGTAATTGCTCTCCAGGCTTGCTGCAGCTGTCACTAAGGAAGCAATAAGATGCACTGAAGACACAAAGCATCACTTGATATGTAAAAATACTATATTAGAAACTAAATAATAGAATTAAAAAGACGAAGTTGGAAATATCATGGTCATGTTAAATATGTTTAGCAGGGAATTGAAAATGAACACTGATATTGACACATGCATATATCAGTTGTCTTGGAGATATTTGCATTTTACCTGAATAAGAAAAAACAGTATATGATAGATGCAATTCTAACAATACAGGTGCAACAATTGTACACAAGCCATGGAACATCTGTGCATTTTTAAAAAATGTGATGTGAGTTTTCAAGCATTACACTGAACAGTGGGTTATGTAATACAATATGCCTGCTTTGAAAAAAAAAAAAAAGTTATAGAAAATAATAGCAAGAATGCCTACTATGAATAGGAAACGGTAAAGCTAAAATGACAGATTCATAGAATGGTTTGGATTGGAAACATTCATCAAGAATCATCTAGTCCAAACTCCTGCTGTGACAGGATATCTTTCACTAGATCAGGTTGTTCAAAATCATATCCAACCTGACCTTGAATATTTCCAGTGATGGGGCATCCACAATATTTCTGGGCAACCTGTTCCAGTGTGACATCACTCTCATAGTAAAGAATGTCTTTCTTATGTCTGATCTAAATCTGCCTCTTTTAGTTGAACACCTTGTCCTATCACTACAAGACTTGGTAAAAAGTGCCTCTCCATCTTTCTTATAAGCTTCCTTTAGGTATTAAAAGGCCACAACAAGGCCTCTCTGAAGCCCTCTCTTCTTACAACCCCAACCTTCTCTGCCTTTCTTCATAGGAGAGGTGTTCTGGCCCTCTGATCATTTTTGTGACCCTCCTTTGGACCCACTCTGACAGTTTCATGTCTGTCTTGTTCCAGGCATCTTTAAGCTGGATGCAGTACCCCAGGTGGGGTCTCATAAGAGTGGAGTGGAGAGGGAAAATCACTTCCCTTGACCTGCTGACCATGTTTCTCTTTATACAGGCCAGGATATGACTGGCTTTTTGGGCTGCAAGCACATATCGCTGTTTCATATTTATTTTTTCATCTACCAATATATAGAAGTCCTCCACACAGCTGCCCTCAATCCATTCATCCCCCAGCCTGTACTGATACTGGTGACTGCCCTGAGCCAGGTATAGGACCTTGCACCTGGCCTTGCTGAACTTCATGAGGTTCACATAGGCCTACATCTCAAGCCTGTCAAAGTCCCTCTACTTCCTTAGAAGAGGACACCAGGTAAGGTAAATTATGACTACCATGCCCACTGATGTAGATATGAAATTGCTGTGGAAAAAGATGAGGTCTTTTCAGTAAAATTAAAGCATATTGTTGCCACAGTGTATCCACAGCATTATGTGTGACAACAGGTTCATCCACTTGTCTATTGCTATATATAAATGTAACTATATTTACATTTAAAAAAGGTGTGTCAAAATTCTACTGAAGTATTTTTAATAGATGAAACAGAAGTCAATTTCAGTTTACTCTAATCCAGATGTATTTCCTTATTGTTCAAGTGTCTTTATTCTTCCATTTTAAGAAGTCTGAGTTTTTATCTCTTTTAAAATTAAAAGGTGTACATGTTAAAGAATTTAGATTAGTCAAGAATAATTACTTTTA
Organism: Athene noctua; assembly: GCF_965140245.1. Lineage (NCBI taxonomy): Eukaryota > Metazoa > Chordata > Aves > Strigiformes > Strigidae > Athene > Athene noctua. The sequence goes on from NC_134037.1 coordinate 49,347,305, forward strand.
GAGAGTAAAAATTAATGATTTAACACTATCTCCACATTTTAAATAAATTTATAAGCATAATTCTGCTTTACAACTTTTGTGACTTGAAATAGATATTACCCCATAAAAATAAGAAAAATAGTACAAGGCAAATCATTATTCTTACTCATTTCTCATTTAAAATTTGTCCACTTTACCATTCTATAATTTACATTTACTTGTCAACTTTCTGGCATTCCAGTTCTAGGAATGTGCAACCTATAATAATTTTTAAATGAGACAAAAAGCAACAGTTGATGACAGGAGAGGCATGTAACTTCAAAACTTTTCCACCAAAGTGTTCCAGATTTGCCCTTCTGCTTTTTCTAAATGTTCAACTTAACAGTAACTTTGTTTTTACATCCATGTTACATTTTTAGGGACTTCCAAAACAATTTTACTCACCTATCTGAGTTTGAAAAACTCAATGAAACAAAGTTTGTGCAATTGACTAAACATAAAAATGCACAAATTCCAACACCAGTTTGATTCATATGGAATTTTTACATGCAGTGACTCATAGCTCCCCTGCCTTTCTATTTTTCTATCTGCTTGCATAAGAATTTAATATGTTTTAAAATATTTTTTCTCTGCTACCCAAATCATTTATTTTCTTGTTGTACTTGGAAAATTTCCAAGTCATCCACATTTATTACATGATCAGCCATTTGCTATGCCATGAGTTTGGCAGAACATGGAACAGACTGAGTTTTCATTCCAAAGTGGAGCTGTTTGTATTCATGTGACATTCTTTAGATTACAAAACATCTTAATTTGTCCAAGGGGATAAATTCAGTCAGCTTCTTACTTAATGATTATTTTGATATCTGCCCTCTTTAATAAATTTCTTTTTTTACTACAGGGAATAAAAATATAACTAGATTTTTATTTTTTTTTTACTAAATAAGCAAAAAACCCATTTAGTGATACAATCTGCTTTAAGTGAGCTCCATGTCAAAGAAATCATTATATCTACTAGTCCTGAAATCAGTAAAGTCAGCAAGCATACTGACATATCTGACAATCCTCTAATTCTTTTTTTTTTTTTTTTTTTTTTTTCCTGGAAGCAAGGCTATCATCTTCCAATTAAAAATCAGAATTCTTGTGCAGCTAAGCAGACTGTCCAAATTAAAGCCTCTCCTTTATTATAGACAACCTAAAGACACAATGCATAAGACAGGTCAGAGATGAATTTGTATTGTTTGACCTGTCGTATTTCCATCTGACACAGACATGTTCATGCACACATGCACAGGCATGCACACAACCATCTACATACATTTGTATGTATGAAACAATTCAATTTAGTCTCTTCTTTCCTTTGCAAATCATGATCATTTCAGCACTTGATGCCAATTAAGATGGTTTTAGTTCCGTCTCCTGATGTGTTTCAAGTGCTGCTGAATGCATTTCAGAAATTATGATTTTGGTACCTGTGAGAGACTGAAATGTCACATGACTGTCTCAAAGCTTGCATGTGTCTGTGCAAACCTCCAAGACAAACTGCTGCAGCCTGTGAATTGGTCTGGGGAGTGTCACCCAGGGAAGTGGGAGTGTATTGAAGGATGCACCCCCCCACTTCTTTGCGGTTGCATTGTCTGACTCCTTAGACAAGCCTTAAAGGGGCAGAGTGTACCAAGCTGGCCCCATCCTGTAGCCATCTGTGGCTCTATTGTGTAGGCCAGACCCCATGCATGTGTTGCTAATGAACTGATAAGAGACAAAGGTTTCTTCCCAGAAGCTGGATGCAACAAAACCTGTACCAGAGAAAAAAAAAAACAAAAACCAACAACCAGAACTAAAGGTGGGCAGATATGCTAATCAGCAGATATGATGAACTTAAAAAGGCAACAGAGAACGTTGCTCGGTGTGCATTGACCATCGAAGCCAGATCCGTGTGCACCCACCACTGAAGAACTGAAGACTGAAGACCAACAGGACACCACTGATCCATGGTGGTGACTATTCTTGCAGCCCTATCCCACATCTTTGCTTTATTTCTGTCTTTTCCTTCCATTCTGTCCTATCGCTACCCCTCTTCTCTTTTTTAATAATAAAAACCTGTTTTGGGTATATGGCATTTGACCTCATTTGTGTCTTAATCTCACTCTTGGGATCATATCGAAACCTCCCCCAACATTGGATCGGGACAGTACCATTAAGCAAAATGACAGTTTTTTTCAAGCTATCTACCACTAACGCTGTACTGTCCTCTTTGTTGCAGTTTCAGACTGCTCAAACTAAGGTTATGTAATTTGCTGTCTGCTACTACCCCAAGGATGCTATCAGCAGAGTATCTCCTTCCAATTGTATGTATCATTTTTTTATTTATGACATATTAAAAAATTTCAAGGTGAGTCTGGTTGATATACTCAAAGCTATGTTATGTAATTGATGGTTTACAAAACTGTTTCTCTGTTTCTTAACAGTGAAATATATTAAATCTGATCAGGTTATAGGTTGTCCAATTTTTTCATATTTCCCTTCAGCTAAAATGCATGTAAAAATCATTAAATATAATTATAATATTTTAAGCAGGTTTTGACTTCTTACTTAAGACTTTAAAATCCGTTCAGTGATGGAAACAGACATTACCAAGCTTGGCCCATCTGAAGCTTTTCATCACAGTTTAATACGTATTTTTCTACATTACTTCAGTTATCTTCCTGTTGCTACCCTTTGTGAGGCTATGTTCAGCTGAAATACAAAAATAACAACTTGCAATCAGGGATTAAAACATTTTATAGCTTTCAAAAAAATTAATTTCCTGGGGAAAGAAAAAATATATACAGAGCTGTAATGAAATCATTATCCTGTAGATAATTCATGGTTAGCATTAAAGCCATGACATAATTTCATTCTAACTTAACGTATGTCTAAGGGTGACCCAAAATAAGATCCGAAAAATATGATCTGAATGTGGGTTTCTACATATACTGGGGTTTTCATAGTTATATCACAATAAGAAAAGTATTTTGTCATTACATTCTTCATCAGAACTCATTTTTTCACCAGAGAACTCACGATCCAATGAGTTGTCTTGATTTATACAGTGTCTTTCTATGCATATTCAACAGAAAAAAATTTAACAGTGCTGACAGGAAGTTCAAGGAGGTTCAGGATCAGTTAGGCTCTGTGCCTCAAACTGAAAACAGTTTCATTCCCAAATGAAGCAAGGAGAAAGGCAGAAAAAAAAAAAAAAAAAAAAAAAAAAAGAGTTCAGATTTTTATTTTCATACTAAATGAGGTAAACTAAGTTCTCCTTAGGAAAAGGCACCAAGTTTCCACAATATATTTATTTATATATATATATACATAAACTATGTTTTCTGTATTCAGGCTATTTCTGAAATTGCCAATCAGATTATCTATTTCTTTTCTGATAAAATGGATATGTTGCATGTTGACAAAAAAAAATTATCTTTATTTGTTGAAGCTATAACATTTTAGAAATGAGGTTTTTTTGCATCATTGTAGATTTTTTCCTTATTTTAAATATAGTCAGTATACTTCTACCTTTTCTTTAACCTAGCTCCAGGTTCTCCATTTATTTCAGAATTTTATAATCATAATCAGAAAAATTCAAATTGTTTTTTATGGCTTCCATTCATATGTGAAAACATCAGGATTGAGAACTCGTGTAGTTTAATTTTATTTCTCTGCATAGACTCAAATTAAAGCCTACTGCTTTGGGGGAATCAATTCTGCCTAAAGATCAATTAATAGCTTTCCTTATTTCACCCACATCTATACCAGAGGTGACATTGTGTATGTCATTTGCATATACAGCTGAGAAAATACAAAATAATGTGATTAAAAGTAAATTAAGTAAACAGTCCACTCTGGACTCTTGGGTAATTAGGAAACATTGTTTTGATAGTTATATATTATGCTTGTGCATGTACTGAATTTAAATACCAATTATAATTTGTTCACTATTTAAATTTTATTTTGTTGCTTGCATATTTATTTTAAAATATGAGAATACACATTGATAAGCACAAAATGCTCAACCATACTTTCAAAGGAAAAAAAAAAATTTCTTTCTCTATATACCTATCTGATCTTTCTTCTAGATGTAACTCTTTCTAAACTGCTTACATGGGTGCAGTCTTTATAGGAGTACCACAAGAATCCGCTATTCCCACATATAGTCTGACAGCAAGCAAACAATCAAAGAAAATATTATTGGTGGTCAGTTCTTAAAGCATCTTTTGGAAGTTCTTGAAGTTTCATATCACTCCTGAATGTCCTGTTCTGATTTTCCAATACTATCTCTGGAATTAAATGTATGACTAAGTAACTGTTAATCAGCTAGTAAGATTAAATTCAGTAGCTGTTCTATTAAATAAGTAAAAATATTAAATCCTCTGGTTTAGTTCACAATAAATTTTTAAAACAAAACAAAAACTCTGAAAAGAATTAATAAAGCTTACTCCAGAAATGCCTTTTTTGCCTAAAGAAGCACTTCTTTTCCAGAATCATTGTAGTTTGTATGGTAAAAGCAATACGACCTTAATGTGGATTATCTGCAGTGCCTGAGCCATCATGTTCTTTCTAGAACAGACTGTCTCTACTTTTAACACTTCTTTCCCAGCACTCCTTCTCTTTCAGCAAATCATAGGACCTTTGATGTGTGAAATCTCTGATAGGTTTAAAGTTAGAACTGTAAAAACATGCAAAATCTTCTGAAGTATTCATAAACAATTAATTTTATATAGGCTGATGCTATGCTCTGTAAGAAGTGGGTCACCTGAAACAGAATTAAAAGACCTGAACAGGAGTTCAACTGCATGCTTTAAATGTCAGGTTTTTATTTAGACTTCCTTTAATGGAAATAAATTGCAGCTTTTGGAGAGCAGTTGATTTCATGATAAAATATGTCTGAAATTTTGGGGATAAATAATCTGGATTTTCCCTCTGTTCATGTCAGAGAGCTTGGATGAGTAGCTCAGACTATTTGCATAGCTTCTTTTGAAGGCTAAACCTGGGTGACATGAATCCTAGCCTTTATATCTAACATCATAGATGGATATATATCAGTTGTAAGTGAATACAGTATACAATTTACCTAACCAATAAACCATACAGTGGGCTAGCTGTTATACAGACAGCAAAATATTCTTATATGAGAAGAAAGTCAACATACCTCTATGGTGCCTAAATATTAATTTTCTTAAATCTATGTGATGACAGGAGTTTTGAAGTTCATGGCTTCTTTGGTTTATTCGTATTCTGAACACCTATAATTAACACCGACAAATGATCACAACTAATGTAGCACAAATCACATCTCAAATACAGTGAAATATGGTACAATACATTGAAAACAAATTGAACAACAACTAAAAATTTGGCAACTAATAACTTCAAGTTAATAATATAAATAATAATAATAATAATATAAATAATAATAATATAAAAGGCTACAAGCACTAAGACAAACCAGAAGAATGAATTCAGCACTGAATTATTCACTTCGAATTTTCTGCTCATTGCTCCCTACAAATTATATACTGACAATAATTTTGGGAAGAAAGCTCAGTTATTTTTTTTAGTTCTGTGTTCTCTCCTGTCACCTTTTCTGTTCCCAGGCAGCTCTTAGATATCATAGAATCATAGAATCTTAGAATCATTCAGGTTGGAAAAGACCCTTGGGATCACCAAGTCCAACCATCAGCCCTACTCTACGAAGTTCTCCCCTACACCATATCCCCCAACGTCTCATCTAAACGACCCTTAAACACATCCAGGGATGGTGACTTCACCACCTCCCTGGGCAGCCTATTCCACACTCTAACCACTCCTTCTGTAATTTTTTTTTTTTCCTAATGTCCAGTCTAAACCTCCCCTGTTGCAGTTTAAAGCCATTCCCTCTTGTTCTGTCATAATTACCTGTGAGTAGAGACCAGCACCATCCTCTCTACAATGTCCTTTCAGGTAGCTGTAGAGAGTGATGAGGTCTCCCCTCAGCATTCTCCTCCTCAAACTAAACAACCCCAGCTCCTTCAATCACTCCTCATAGGATTTGTTCTCCAGGCCCTTCACCAGCTTCATTGCCCTCCTCTGCACTCGCTCCAGCACCTCGATATCTCTCTCGTATTGAGGTGCCCAAAACTGGACACAATACTCCAGCTGTGGCCTCACAAGTGCAGAGTACAGGGGGACTATCACCTCCCTACTTCTGCTGGCCACACTATTTCTAATACAAGCCAGGATGCCGTTGGCTTTCTTGGCCAACCAGGCACACTGCTGGCTCATGTTCAGCTGCTATCTGTAGGGACATGTCATTAACAGATTCTCCTTTGTCTATGCACACCACCAGCAGCTTAACAGGCTTCCATACCTGCATGATATGAAATAGTCTGATTAGTGATGCTTCTCCTCTCACCTGGCCATAGGTGTATGCAGTAAAATCTAGAAATACAACATAGCATTTGCTGAGAGACCAACGGTGCCTGTAGCAAAAGTAGGAATGACCTACTGAGTGAGTCTGGAAGAAACAGGTAAGCACTTGTATATCCGGAAAGACCCCAAAGAGGGAAATCAGAAAAAGGGTGACAAATATGTGATGGAAAAAGAGAGCAGTCCTGTGTTCTGTGGGAAAATAGAAAAAAAAAAAAAAAAAAAAAAAAAAAAGAGAGAGAGAGAAGAAAATGTAAGAAAAAAGAAAAGCACATATGCATTGGGGGAAATTCTTATGAAAAAGCTGAGGAGAAGTTATGTCTACATTACAAATACAGTACTATTACCAGTCCATTTACATGTTCTCAAGGGTATGCAGCTAGAGAGTAGACAAGACAAGGATGTTCTAAACTAAGCATAGTAAAATTATTACATTAACAAGATTTTTGTTATAAAATGGGAAAAGGAAGGCAATGAAGAGTGGAAGAAAAAGTGCAAGGATGAGGTGGAATTAGAAGGTAATAGGTAAATGTCCTGGAAAAACCATAATGATTAAGTAAGAAATGCAAGGGTAACAAAGTGATAAGATTAAAAATTTCTTGTGGCCCCCATTCTTTCTCTTTGGTTCCTTAGTAGACAGTGTCCTAAAGTAATCACTGTGAGGATTCAAGTCTAGAGCAGGAAAACAGCATCATAGTTGGATGAAAACTCAAGGGATGTATTGAAACAGCAAAATAAATTAACGATAGTTAAAAAAAGAGAATGAGAAATAAGAAATAGAAAACGATTTAATCATTTTACTAAACCTTCCAAGTAATTTTATTGTATTTTTTAGATTATTTGTCTCTTCATCTTATGTATAAATTGTGTCTGACATTTTACCCACATGCTGTCATACACACTGACTAGTTAAGATGTCAAGAGATGAGCTCAAAGGTCTTTGGTAAGGCTGACAAGGTTCTTCCCATTCCCTCCCAGACTACATAAATTATCCTTAAGGATGAAGGCTGCACATCCACCGCAAACATTCATTAGTGATGGGACACTTAAGAATGCTGACTGGTAGGAACTGAATTAATTTTGCTCCTATTGGGTAGCAAAATTTTATTCCCCTTGGTCTAATCTCAAGTCTGTGTGGTCAGACTCTGGTTTTTCCACATTATCATATGTCTGACTGTTCAATTTCAGTGTCTCATAGCCATTCAGGTTGTTTTTTCTCAGATTGAAGTAATGATTACTTACAGTTAAAAATCAATTTTTTTAAAAAAAGGTACTGAAGTCAAAATGCAACCTGTAGCTTGAAGAAAAACAAAAAAAAAACCCAACCAAACAAAAAAAGTAATCTGATGAAGACAGAATTTGGATTTAAAAGTATAGAGAAATGTAGCTGTATCTGGAAAGAGAATATTTTCTCTGTTCTTTACTTTTGAAAATTCTTTCCTGAAGTGAGACAGAGAGTGAGAGATGCCAAAATTCATTACGCTGTAGTCTGGACACTGCTTAAAACATGAGCAATCCCCTGTAAACTAATGCATGCATATGAATGCATTTTTTTTAACCAAATGGTAAACACCACTTGGGAGGTTGACCTTTGCTCTTGATAAAATAATGAAGGAAACATAGTGTTTATCACATCCTGCATCCCCAAATAAGGTTTCCTCCTTTGTTTTTTTTTCATGTCCTAATATAAAGCACACTGTATTCCAGAATAAATTTAGTGCAGCTATATATTATAAGGATTTTGATTAACATCATATCAATCAAGGATCAAGACCTAAAAATGAAAATGTGTTATTCTATCCCACACAGGTATTGGTCTTCTCAGGCCTAAAAAAGGTTATAATAATGTCTGACCTCACCTCTGAAGTCAAAGAACTGAACAGCCTTATATTAAAAAGCATATCTTACTGGAAAGTTATCTGATTCGTTGTTTTAATCTACTGGGCATTTTATCCCTTCTACAGTGTAAAAAATCGGCACTACATTAAAAAAAGTACACTACACATAACAAATTCCTTTTCTATGTATTAAGGTAGTAGTGAATTTTGTCTCAGAAATCAGAAAGCCTGATTACAGAGCTATTTTTTTCACATTTCAAAACCTGTGACACATCTCACATTGATAAAGATATACTTGCAGTAGAAATCAGTCTATATAATAATAATTACAGAAATAAATTTTTAAACTTAAGAACTTGGAAAGTAAGTCTCTAAAACTATTATTTAAAGTATGAATTTGAATACAAAAGGGTTTTTTAAACATAGAATTAACGTATAAGGATGACAGTTCACCTTCTACACTTGAATGAATGCCATATTTTCCACTCAAGTCTTCTAAAGCTTAAGGAAAACCAAAATATGGAAATAAAAAGCTAAAGTTACTTAAAGAATACTTAAAAAAAATGTGGGAGATTCAATATCAAAACCTTGCCTCAAGTTAATAAGGAAATTATTTAAAATATTTTTTATTCTATCCAGTGTAAAATCAGACCTAAAATAAGACTTCCACTCTACCTGCCATACAAAGGCATGAATAGTCAGGCAGACAAAACCAAAAATGATCCTCTAAGATAATGTTTTGGCCACTGCTTTGGGGAAAAAAAAAAATAAAATCTGTTTTAAAGAACTGAATCCAAATATTTTGGCTGCACCTTGATCAAGTGGTTTTGAAAGTACCCAGAATAATAAATGGGGTAACCTGCTCGAGTTTAGAACAGAATATGTCTTTCCTATCTCCTCAAATCATGCTGCAATCATGAAATTATAAATGAGGTAATGTTTTTTTGAACCTACTCTGCATATTTCTATCTTTCCACATGAAGCCATCAATGATGTCTGGTCTCTGGGAAAAAAAAAAATAATTCCTTGTTGCATCTGAATACCTACATCTAGACTTCACTTTAGAAATGTAGTATTCTAATTATCTTCAATAGTGACAAGTTAATTTTTGAGTATTAACAAATTGTATTTGAAAAGTTTCATTATGTTATGAACAAGGTGTACTTTGTTACACAATGCATTTTGGTCAATAAGGAAATAGTTACTATTTCCTTCAGAAAAAAAGAGTTTCCAATGCACTCTACACATATTCTCTAAAAGTATAATATTTCTTCTGGAGAATATTTGTGCCTCAGACTTTTTTTCTAAAATGTAAGATGAGCACATTGTGCTATTTCTCTATACAAAGCAACAAGTTATTATCAAAACAATATCATATGCTGAACTGTATTTTACACATCATATAGCAAAACATTTAAAGATGTTTCAACATTTCATGTACTTCAGAACACATAACATCATGACTACTAAAAGTAATGGAAGAAACAAAAACTATCACTCCTGTAATAACAGAAGTTCCTGGACTATTCAATTATTCAAATCAATAGATGATGGCCATGCCCACCTTGATACTGTCAATAAGACAATTGCTGAAAAAACTGTTTCTAAAAACATTTATACATACTACAAGTGATTGAATGGTGTTTTTCAACCTACCGGAACTGACAAAAAATCCTTAAATAAAACCTAAATCAGAACACTCTGTTAAGCAAAATCTCAAAAAATACTATGATGTAATCTCATGATCATAGACACAAGTCTGTATAAAAAAAAGCAATCCAAACACGAGTAATCTATATATGTCACAACTGGCTGTGTCTGTTTTCAGAAAGTGGGAGATGTAACATCTCTGTGTTGCTCATATTAATCCAAGGAAGAAGACAGTGTAATCTAGATTATACCAGTCACCTCAGTCAGTAACAGGAGCTAGATAAATTCAATGGAATTGCTAGAATTGTCTTAGAATTGCATTGCTTTTATGTTTGAAACTAAACTGATAGCGTGCTTCTGGAGTGCATCTAATCTGTTATAGCCACATATGGGCAGGCTCTCCATGAGGTCAGATTAATCTGAAATTAAAATAATCATGAAATGTTTCAGGTGTGAATGTCAGTCCCCCAGCACTGGCTGTTTCACTCCACACATCCACTTCTATTGGTCTATACTAGTTGCTTGTGCAATTACAAAGTGCTCAACTAATTTGGAGAACTCATAGTAGTTGGTTCGTGTAGGTACCATGTGTGTATTCTGAGCTATTATGCAAGTATTCAAGCTATCTGAAGAGCTTGATTTGTGCTGTGCATGGTCAGCAAATTTTCAGTGGTCCAGTGTCTTAAATCTTGCTTGATTCATATTATGAATGATTCAATTACTCGAAATGCTCAACTCCCATTATCCATGACTTCAGGCTTCAATAATTCTGGTGTTACACAGCTCCCAGTTTCCTGAAAATGTTGTTATCTGTTCACAGAAAACTTTGCTCCCAACACACACATATCACATTGCTCACTTTAACTATCTGACTCTCTAGGGGCTATTAATCAAAGTTACAGATTCACTTAAGTTACTTCATATGATGTTTATTATGAGAAATAAACAAGCAGTGACTTCATTTCTTTAGTTTGAGATTTTATTGCCTGGTATTTTAATCCACAAATCCATTATTCTCAAAGGTTCACTGGTATTTTCTGCCTGATTTTGAGTTTTGTAGTACAAGGAAACTTCTGCTTCCCTCTTATTATAGGTAACTTGAACACAGTTTTGAAAACATATTTCCAGAGAATCACCAGCAGCATTTTCAGCATCATGAAATAAATCAGACAGTACAAAAATAAAAGCATGTTACTTTTTTCTATATTAAGCAGTAAAACAAAACTCAAGACCTCATTTTTTGTAGTGGAATAGAAAACCTTTGTTATTAAAAATTGTCTATCATTCTTGGAATGATGGGTGGGAATAGTTAATAATTTTAGAGTATACAGCAGTAAAGGAAGGTTTTCATTTTAATAATAGCTATTATTTCTTCTTTCTTTGAAGGAAGAGACATGTGACAGTCTGTCCTGCAATTCTTCCAGGAAGATGTTTCTGTTGTTATTGCTCTTGCTGCTGTTCTCCTTCCTGAAAAAATGTTTTCCTGAAAACAAAATAACAATGCACATGGAAAGAAAGAACAGAAGAACACAATATAAAGATGTTTCTAGTGCTTCCTCTTATTTGTGACCTCTCTGCTGGAATGACCAACACAGACCTGTCCTGCACATTTACTCTAAGACATAGCTAACATGTAACATCAGACTTGTTAAGACATTTTAGTTATATCATAGCTGTGTCACAGGAAAATGGATTTACCTAGATAAGATGGGTGGGGGTGTATGGGTGTGTGTGTGTGTGGTGGTGCTTGGGTTTTTTAAGAACAGTGAAAGATGGAGGGAGAAAGAAGAAATATTAGGAAAGAAGTTATGGCAGAAGAGATTGTAGATGGTGGAAGACAGGAAGACTAGAGGGATGAAAGAAAGGATAGAGCAGTCTAAAACTTGTGCTGTCTAAAACCCAAATATTGTCCAATTTTGAAATGGTGAAAACACCTGAACTTCTGTGTCTTCTGTCAGTTCTCCGGCAGTTTAGCTGAACTATATGGTCATGGATGTTGTCCTGACATTCATGCAGAATAAATTTATATATATTATTATTTTAATAACATGTTCTATTGTATATAATAATGCTATATATTCATTTTATATGTATTATAATATTATAACTAATCATTATTATATAAAGTTATAGAACTACCTAAAGTTACAACAATAATACAAACAAGATAATGAATAAAAAAAAATCCTAAAACAAGACAAAGTGGAACAGGAACAGAAAAGGAAATAAGCACTTAAATTAAGATCATAACTTCAGATGTCTTAATATTAGCAAATAATTCTTAGCAAATAATTATAGAAATTGTTGTAGGAGCTCTACTAACAAAAATGTCACAAAAAACATTCTATGGAATAATGGCAATTCTGTCTAGCAAGTAATCTAACCATTTTTATTAGGTCTTAATTCTTATTACATTTAATCATTTGAGGAATAAAAATCCCTACTTTTTGACAGCAAATCAGTCTTCAGCTGCTTATTATCTCATACTAGTTTACACTACCTTCCTCTTTTTAAAAAACATCTTTCCCAATGGCTATCATTCCATTTTAATTCTTATTCCTCTGAGTTTGGAAACAAAGTTTCTGGAAGACATTAGTGTAGAGAAACCTACTTTATGGTGGAAAGACACTGATAAAACCCCCAACCAACCAACCAACCAAACCCAACAAAAACCAGGAGAAAACAAAAACAAAAACAAAAAAACCCACACCAACAAAACAAAAAAAACAATCTTTAAAAACTCTCTGGTTTCACAAAAAGCAATAAAGACCATATTGGTACCTTTTATATTAAGTATGGCTTAATTACAGTATCTATCAAAAATAAACCATTAATATATCCTCCTTTGTAAATCAAGACTTAGAAAGTATCACTAGCAGGAAATACTCTCTGGTATTATAGAATGCTAATGTATGTTTTGTGGGCTTGTGGAAGCTATCAGGCAACATTTTCAATATGTTTCCCATATTACTTACATTTCCTCACCATCACAAGTACTGACCTTCATATTCTACTGGGGCATTTTCAACAGGAGGCTGGAAATCAGTCTTTCATGAGCCAGCTAAGAACATTTATCCTAATTCTAACTACTGGCCTTCCTTTTGTGCCTTACTACTGATTTGCAGCTTCTTTTTTTTTTACAAAACTCAGATGCAGATTCTTTAACACTTGCATTTGCCTGCTAGCCAAACAGTTCTATTAACTCTGGTCTCATCTTTAAGAATGTCTGCTCATCACTGATTCTGCACAGCCTAATTTAAACTGAACTGAGAAAAAAAAGTGTCATATTACTTACAGGATCTCATTATTTATGCTGAAGCTATGTCAGTTGCTCTCTGAAGGAAGTATTAATAGACCCCTATTCTTCATATTTTTCAGATACCCTGACAGTGTTTACAGATTAGTCTTACATCTTACACAGTTTCATAGCTAATTAATTGTGGTAAACACTAAAGACTGCAGTAAATTCTTCCCCAGATCTGTCAGAGGGATACAACTGACATTCATATTTTTCAATAGACTGGAGGTGGACAAGTCTTCTCAAAAAAAACAAACAACCCACCTCAAATGGCATACATGATTTATATGTAGGTGAGACTACTTGCATCTTAAGCAACTACCCTTTAACAAGATCTGCAGTGTCGAGTGGCAGTGGATAGCCTTTGGGTGCTGCCATCTGGAGCTCCTTTCAAGAGCTGCTGTTACACACATAACCGCAACCTGGTATCTTTTCTAGTAAGACAAGCTGCTAGGGTAAGTAAGGTGTTCAGGAGTTGCGTGACAACAGTGTGTAGATAGAAACAGATGGAACTCAAGATCTGAACAGATACAATTCTTGATTAAATAACTAAATTTCTTCAGGACATGGGCTGGCTCTTACAAAGCTGTGTCACAGCATGCCCATCAGCAGTGCCAGTTTGTTTATTAGCCAACAAACAACTAAAAAAATAATAATGTTTGTATCACTGACAAGGAAAATCAGATGTCATTCCAGACCTGCTCTCAAAACCAACAATGAATGATTCCTCATAATTAAACCAATGTAGCGTATTTTAGAACAAACAAAGCCTAAGAAGTACTGCAACTATGAAGAAATGTGCTGAATTATATTTGTTTGCAAAAGTTAATGATTGGCAGTCTGTTATACTGAAAACATACAAAATCAATACAGATATAAAACTCAAGAGCTGACTGTCTGAAAAGTCTCTGATCAGTCTGAAATAACAGGATCATTTAGTATTATTATATGTATGCCACTATCCCCCAAATAACCAGACTAAGTATTGAACATGAATCTATTGATGTTGACGTCTCAGAACACCAGGCAAGAAGCTATGAAGGACAGAAAAATATGCATGCCAAGTCCAAATATAGCTGATGATTGCGGTCGAAATCTTGACAGCTGTCTTACACCATTTTTATCACTGAAACCACTTGGAATTCAGAAAACGATAATCAAAGCATAAACCTACTGTAAGCAGGTACAAACAATATGAAACAAATCCAGAATGCTAAAATACTGCTTTTAAACTGTGTAACTATAGATTAAGAAAGCAGAAGGAGTAGTAGTGAAGAGCTATTGACAAAGACAAATAAAAAAGAGAAATCCCAAGACTTGACATAATTAAGCCTAAATTGATTCCCAGAAAAGTAGTCAGAATGGATGCTGCTTTGAATCTACTGAACTGAAGGCAGAGGACTGTGTCCTCAGATGAGTTTCGCTTCATAGGTGTTGACTCTTCTGTCCAATGAGAAAAATATCTGAAAAGTATTTTTTATGCCAAATCAGCTACTCTGGATTTTATTACCAACAGGTAAGACAACTCGTACCTGCTACTGAATGGTACAGATGAAAAAATGAAATGACAAGTCATGTAAAGCACATTTTCTCAGATACAATGAATGAACTGTCTTCTAAGTAAAATCAAATTCTTAAAGACATAGTGCTTAATAATATTTTTTAAAATTATTTTTTTAGCAGCAGGATATTTTAGAAAATATTGAAAATAAAAATGAGACAGCTTCTGACAACATGTATTTTCTGTGGAGGAAAATAATAATTTTTATTAAATTTTTCTTCAGAAAAAAATCTTAAGAACAGAATCAAGTGATCATGGCAAAAGATTAAGAGTTAGTATTTTCCTTTTTTTCTGACCTTTACACTTTCCTGGACATCTAAATAATTTTCAGGTAATGGTCCTCCATAGCAAAGACCTGAGCAAAGAAGAATGTGCATTTTCCACTTAACTATGTTCTTAACTAGTCTATGAGTTATTTCTGTGTTACTCCTACTTGCTATTTACATCTCAAAAATATTAGAGTGGAAAATATATAGCAAATCTACATATAATAATGAATCAATATGCCTTATCTAAAAAATGTAACTCAAGTTGCCTGAAGTGCTGAGTATTCTGACTGAATGCTTTCAGTTGTTGGTGTTTTTTCCCATGCTGTGATGGTGATAGATTTCCTCTTTAAATTTCCTGTTATTTGAAGATCCCAAATACAACCCCAAGATCATTTCTGTGTCTGGAATATTCATGGCTCTCCTGAACACATCTGAAAATATACTAGTAACTTCTCTAAAGACTTGATCAAGATGTTGGGAAAATGTAATGATCTTACAAGCTCAACACAGGGGAAATATCAGTCACCACAGTTCTCACTGCTGTATGAGAGGAGAACAAATAGGTCATGTATTCCACAGGAGTTCATTTTGCAGATAAGATTCATTTCACTATTAGAGTATAAAAGGATAGTTCAGACTGGAGGAGACCTCAGGAGATCACCTGCTCTAATGCCTGCTCAAACCAAGATCAGCCATGAGGCTCACTGCTGGCTAATGCCCTGTCTGACACAAACCCCAGCAGCATTTTTTGCAGACCCATGCTTCAACCAGGCAGTCAGTCCCCAGCCCATATCCTCCCAGGTGCAGGACTTGGCATTTGCCCTTGTTGATTTTCATAAGGTTCCTTTTGGCCCATTTCTTCAGCCTGTCCGGGTCCTTTCAATCAACAATATGCCTCTGAGCACACTAACTATTTCCTCCACTTTGACGTAATCTGCAAGCTTGATGAGAGTGCCCTTTGTTGCCACTTGTAGGTTATTGATAAAAAGATTAGCTAGGACAAGTCTTAGGATAGCCCCCCTGCAGTACTCCTCTTCTTGCCAGCCTCTAAGAAGAGTACAACCCATTAACCACAACCATCTGGTCCCAACCATAAAAACTCTTTTTAATTCACCTAGACCACACATACAAACCATAGCATCCTAACTTGGATGCAAGAATATTGTGGTACTTTGTGTCAAAATCCTTGCTATAATCAAGGTAAATAACATCCACTGCTATGACCTAATCACTGAAGTTTAACATGGTTATGGTTTGTCATATATGATCTACCATTGATAAATCTGTGCTGACTGCTCCCAGACATCACCTTCTTTTTCATGTGCCCAGATGTGTGTTGCAAGAGGTCTTGCTCCATGATTTTCCCAGGCAGTGAACTGAGGCTCCAGTTCCCCAGATTATCCATTTGGCCCTTTTTGAGGACAGATGCTACCCCCCCACTTTTATACAGTTTTCAGGGATCTGCTGCAGTCTCCAGAAGTTTTCATAGATAATGGAGAATAGCCTTGTAAGGACACTGGCCAGCTCTTGCACCACCCTTGGATACAGTCCATCCGGTCTCACAAACATGTATGGCTTCAGTCCTTGCAAATCGTCCCTGACACAGTCCTCACATGCTACAGGTACCTGAACCCTGACTTTAAGCACAGAGGCCCGGGAGACTTAGGCAAAGAAAGACATTGAGTACCACAGACATGTCTGTTGTCACTACTCCATGTGACAATAAGTCAGTGTTTTCCTTGTTCAACCTTTTACTGCTTGATGTAGCAATAAGGGTCTTCTTGTTGTCCTCAAAGTTGCTTGCAAGTCTCAGCTTCAGATCTACTTCCTTAACACCATCCCTACATTCCCAGGCAATATTTCTAAATTCCTCCTAAAAAGATGTTAACAAAAAAAAGATAGCAAACAAGATTTTTATCATTTAAAAACATGTTAGTTCTGAGTTGCTAAGGCCCAGGATGTTCATTCAAACAATATGCATTCTTATTAAAATCCCACCCCTCCAAAAACATACTTTGGAAAAAAAGTCCTTCTGGAATATTCCATTTTGAAGCAAGTCTATCAGTGCAAATTATCTGTCTCAGGCTTGATTATTTACTGTTCAAACATTAAAGAGAAATGGCTCTCTAAATATATATATATACACATAATTATATTATTGATATTCCATCCAGATTTTACATCAAAAAAGAAAACATTTATATTACAATGTAATTCTAACTCTTGAGTGCTCAAAGAACCTGTAAGAACCTGTGTTCTTCCACAGTATAAGGAAGTCCCAGGAAAAAAATTATATTCAAAATTCCTTTTACACTTGAAGAACAATGCAAAACAAGTACAATGCAAAGTAATCTCCAAATAAAATTTTAAAAAGTGTAAGTATTAAATCCAGTTTAATCATATACTTTCCAATGGAAGTTAAGTGCATAGCTGTGTTAAGAGAGCTGTAAAGTTCAAGAAAGGTTGTGCTGATTTTTAATAAATACTTTGGAATTTTTTACTTTGAATAATTAAAAGTTTGCTCATTATTACACTTTGCAATTTTGAGTTTATACTGCCATGTGTTACTGAGTGTAAAGTAATCATAAGAATCACTGTAACTGCCATCAGAGGTTACAAATCTGAATGAAAAATATTTGAAATATCCCTATGAAATTCACAACAAATACATCAGAGGCTTCAAAGCTGGAGCAAAACACATCAGAGATGACTGAAGAATGGAGAAACACATGCTCCCAGAACATGGAAATTCTATAATATAATATAAAACTCTCAAGTCACATTTGCCTTTGAAGAAAATAGTTACAAACAAAACTACATTTTTCTCCAATGCATCTAAATTGCATACTGGCACTTAAAAGCCCATCAAAATTCACCCACTTTCACCTGCTGACTTTTAGATAGTGCTGATTCTGTTTGCAGCTGTGTTCAATTCTTTTTAATATTTTCTTTCAAAAATGTTAAACTATGACATTACATGGAAATAAACACAACCTTATTTTAAAAGTGGGGAAAAAATATTCTTCAGAATTTTTAAATGTTACTTTTTCAAAGTAGGTTTAATTTTCAGTACACTTTTCATTGATCATTTGGAGATAACATAGTGTTTCTTGGGAAATACTCAATAGTTGTTTGGAAAAAGCTACAAGTCACTTTGTATTGAGTTACCCCTTATTTCTAAGTGTTGAACAAGAGTAAACAAAGAGAGCCAGATGTTTCAAAGCTGTTTAAGGCTTTTGTATGTTCATCTGGTTTAATTTTAAAGGCGATTAAAGAAAAATTCTAATACTATGAAGATGTCAGTCAGATGTTCAGTTAGACATATAAAAGTGTTTATTTTTCCCTCTGTCCAGACACTTTCTTTCTATTTGTATATTCAATAATGCAGAAGTTCATGTCTATGACATAGCCAGGTTTCTACTCTGGGCCTATGTTTACATGCAAAACTGAATTTAAGAAGATGCTAGATCTCGTAATGAGTAAATTTATTTTATCACAATCTCCAAACAGCTGTAAAAGAGTATCAGTGTAAGTATTTGTATGCCTGTTTGTGATATTCCAACAAAAGGGGAAAATAAGGAAAATTAAGAAGGTTGAATACTATGTTCTATACAGAAAATAAAAAGATTTGTTGCTCATGTTCTAGTTTTCTGATATATAGCTATCAAATTTAGTATTAGTGACATATAGCTGTGTTTGTTTGGTTTTGTTTTTTTGCAGAAGCACATTAGTTGCAGCAAGGTGTCCTTGATTTAAGCTATATGAACAGCACAATGTTTTGAAAATTATTTAAGAACAAGTGTTATTAATTAGTCCTTTGTTCCTGGAGTAGATATAATTCCCTTTTCCATTAATACTTCTGCCAGATTAGTGTTTTCTGGTAAACCACTGCACTGCACAAGTCTCTGTTACTGTTTTCCATGTAGTCATTTATAGTTGTTAATTAAAGTGTTGTTTTCCTGATTATTTTTTTCTAAGACATTACAACTTTGTTTCAGTATTATTACATTTAGTATGCTGTCCAATTAGTGTTTCTCTGTTTTGGTTTAGTTAAACTAGATGGCAGAATACATTTAATGCTGTAATAGTCATAGATTTAACAGGGGAAAGGAGGGGAGGAATCTCATTTTTTTGCACTGGCTCTTGTAACATACTCTCTCCTGCACCAGGTGACTTGGTGACAGCTTTGTACCAGAACTGCATCTGACTCTCATTTATAGTTACAGTGAATTCTACTTAAAGAATTATACCATGGTCATTCATTTCTTGCCAGACTGATCTGTTACAACAAATACTGACCTTTAATCTGTCTTCTCCAAGCCATGCAATCTGTAGAAATGAAGATAACATATTAAGACCTTTTCAAGCAGAGCTATGCATACAGCTCTTGAAAAACTGAAACTTTGTCTGAAAAAGGTTCAGTGATACAGGCAGGAAATTCTGACTCACAAGAAAACAAGTCCTCTGGGGATTAAAGTGTCAGCCTCTTTACGCTTTGAGGTAACCATCCTTCATGTCTACTTACTCAGGACAATATGTTCTAGAGATATTGGAACAGAGGTGTTTTTCGGGTATTTTTAGGGTTTTTTGTGGGTTTTCTTAAAAAAAATTTTGCACTAAAACTTGGGACCTTTCTCTGTCACTGCTTTACTCAGAAACTGACCTTTCTATGTTTGGTACTTTCAGTTTAATTTTTCCCTTAAGCACAAAGGATTAAGACTTTCTAGTAAGCTCAGTACTGGACCAACTGCATTTTCTATTTTTCCTGTCTTTTGTGTTAAGCTGAAGGACACTTCAGGCTGTCTGAAGCTAATAGCATGGTTTTGTGATTGGAGCGTCTGATGGTACAAAGCACAAATTGTTCCTAGAATGACTTTTATTGTTTTCTCATATCAACACAACAGATTTTAGATTAGATGTTCCTTACATATTTGAAACTGTCTGTGTTTTTTAAAGTGTACTCAAATCTTGGTTTAGATATTAAAAATGTTAAAGAATTCACAACTGATTTTCTCCCATTTTATCTAGGAGGTATAAAAAATGAACAAAAATAATTTTGTATGTTTTTTGAGTCTGCCATGGACTCTAGGCTCTAGCCCATGAACAGGGCTAGCTAAACTTCTCTTTATATTCAAGTGAGTCAAGAGACACCTTCTGAGGCTGAATCAGTGCACACCATAGCTCAAGCAAGGTCCACGACAGCCTACTCTCATGGGAAGGGGACAGGCTGCAGGGTCCCCTGGTACGTTCAGGGTCCTGTCAATATCAAAGGAAATGTACTACAATATGGCTTTACCATGTATAATACCAGAAAAAAATACAGTGGACTAAGAAAAAATAATCTCTTAATGAAATGCCAGCCAAGGAAATAATTATACTTTTATGAGACTAAGAAGATATAATCAGCATGGGGGTTTGCTAGTGAGTTAACTTAAAATACCATCTCTCGAAGAAACCCCAAAATAAACCAAAAACAAAACCCAGAAAACAGGACCAGCAAAAATTATGAGACCCAGAACCAAAGAAAAAGATGATAGGTTACCAACAGATTGCCATATATATGGTAACAATTTCTGTCAAATTATGTTCTATTCACAAATTATTTTCTGTGTTGCAGCTCCAATTATAAAGTCTCAAGACACTGAAATGCCTAATGATCTACAGAGAAATTTAGCATTCAGTGCTTCAGAAAGCAGCAGGATAAAAACAAGTCAAAACCAAAACATTTATCTATGCAGAACTGATACATATGAAATGTGAATAGAATGTGTACTCTTGTTCTTTATGTACAGGCAGATTCAAAGTTAAAACAGTGGTAAATAAAGTTTGGTGTACTGAGCCCCTGGTACAGACATGGTCAGAAGATGAATGTCAATTGGCTGAAAACTGTCCTGTCTGTTCTTAGTAGAGTTAAGTTTAGCATTTACTTTGACAAAAAAATAATCATTACTTCCTTTCCAAAAATTCATTGTTGGATATTGCACAGATAGTGAGCACATAGTATATCAAATCAAAACTATTTCACATTAATGTTGAAATACTGATTTTCAATATTCAAAAGAAAAAAAAAAAAAGATAAGACTAAACTGGTAATTTTAAGGTTGATAAGACTAAAAGACATAAAAAAAATTAAGAGTAATGTAAGTACTAAGTGCGATCAGTCAATGCGCTTTCAAACAAGCAAAATGGTAACTGTGTGTATAAGCGGCTGGAACCTTTACAGGAGTAACTTGGATGGAGTTCCACACCAGAGACCGTAGAATTCAGCTAGAGATTAAGACACATAGATTTAGCTGTCATTATATTTAGACAAGTAAGTGTCTATGGACATACTAGTGTAGCCAATGGAGGAGTTACAGAATTACAGAATCAGAGAACTCTTGAGGTTGGAAGAACTTATGGACACTGTCCAACACCCTTCTCAGAACATGGTCAGATAGAGCAGGTTGTTCAGGGCTGTGTCCAGTCAGGTTTTGATTACTTCCATGAATAGAGACTCTACAGCCCATCTAGACAGCCTGTTCCAGTGTTCAACCAACCTCAAAATAAATAAGTTGTTTGCTTGTTTGTTTAAAATTAATTTCTTCTATTACAATTTATGCTTATTATCCTTTGTCCTTTCAGTGGCCACCATTGAAAAAAGCTATACCCTCTTTACTCCCCTCCTGTGCCCATCAAGTATTTATGCATATTGATGAGTTCCCCCGAGCCTCTTCTTCTCAAGACTGAGCAACCCCCGCTCTCTCAGCCTCTCTTTGCATGACAGATGTTCCAATCCCTTAATCATCTTTGTGGTCCTTCACTGGACTTTCTCCAAGTATGTCTCTGTCCGTCTTGTACTGAAGAGCCCAGGACTGGGTCCATGACTCCAGATATGTCTTTCAGGTCTGAACAGTGGGGAAAGGATCACCTCCTTTGACCTGCTGGCAACAATCCTCTTAATGCAGCCCAGGAAACCACTGACTCTCTTTCATGCAAGTGCCCACTGCTGGCCCTTGTTTAACAAGCTCACCAGTAGTCCAAGGTCTTTTTCTGTAAATCTCCTTTCCAGTCATTCCAAGAATGTGCTGCTACATGAGGTTATTCATTCCCAAGTACAGCATTTTGCACTTCCCTTTGCTGAACTTTGTGAGATTCCTGTGAACCTAAATTTGCAGCTTGTCAAAGTCCTTCTGAATGGCAGTGCAACCATCTGATATATCGGCCATTCCGCCTACTTTTGTGATATCTGCAAACTTGCTGAGGGTGCATGCTGTCCCATCATCCAGGTCATTAACCAAAATGTTAAATGTTTGATGTCAACTGAGCTAATAATTTCATTGTAGAATGCTATCAGGTCAGTCAGGTACGATTTCCCCTTTTTTAATCCATGCTGACTGTTCCAAATCACAATCTTGACCTTAACATGTTTGAAAATGGTTTCCAGGAGAATTTGTTGCAACACCTTTCTAGAGATTCAGGTGGGTCTGACCAAGACCTGGGAAATCCTTCCTGCCTTTCTTGGGGGTTCAGTCATTTCTCAATAATATCAGGCAGCATGTTTAGGGTTCATGGGTGTATCCCAACAGGGCCCATGGACTTGTGATTCCCAGTTTGTTTAAAAGCTTCCTAACCTGATTCTCCTCCATGTTTTAGTGGAATCTTCTTTCTTCCAGACTTTCCGTCTGGTCTTAAGGACCTGGTATTCCTGAAGTCCAGCATTATCAGTAAGGACAAAAGTGAAGAAGACAATTAGTACCTCAACCTTTTCCATGTCCTTTGTCACCAGGTCCTCTGCCCCATTCAGCAATGGGGTCCCTAGTCTTCCTTTTTGTGATGTACCTGTAGAAACACTTCTTGTTGCTCTTCATGTTTCTTGCCAGACTTAACTCCATGTTGGCATTCGCTTTCCTGTGTCTCTGAAAGCTTGAACAGTGTGTCTGTGTTCCTTGTGGGTCTCTTGTTCTTGCTTCCACCTGTGTTATTCTTCCTTTTTATGTCTGAGTTTAGTCAGGAGTTATTTGCTTATCCAGGCAGACATCTTGTCATCTTTGCCTGACTGCCTGTTCCCTCCCTTCAGGACCCTGAACTCCATCACTGCAGCCAAGGCTGCCCCCAACCTTTACATCCCCAACCGGTGTTTCCTTTTATGAGGTCCAGCAGAGCAGTATCAGTACAATGAACACAAGGACAATTGCTAGAACATTTTTCAGCTAACCTGAAACTAGACACCTGGTGCCAGATTGGCTAAATATGTGTATGGATCTAGAACAGACTCCTTCCCACAAGGCTTTGTTAGTTACTGGGGCTTTTTATTTCATTTTACCCTTCAGAAGACTTTATCTATAAAAAGACCATTTCTTGAAAGGATTAGAATATTTTCAGTTGTAGAAGGGATGATGTTGACAAGAAATTATGGCCAGAACACTACTTCCTACTTCCTACATTGCAGTTAGCAGTTCACAATCTAGGATTGCTCTTTGCTTATCCCACGACATGTTATAGGTCAAAATACACCTTTCAAATAAATATAGAATCAGAACATTTATTTCAACACAAGAGGCACAATATTTGTGAGGAAAGAGAGGTACAAAGTAATAAATTTTAACATTTCTTTAAGTAGTCATCTTCTGAGGGAAAATGTAGGAGAACATCAAAGGGTTTTGTCATGGTTTGAGGCCAGAGAGCAACTGAGCACCACGCAGTCACTCACTCCCCCACTTCCCCCCAGCACTGAGGAGGGAAGCAAAAGACCCAGGAACTTGAGATAAGGACAAGGAAGGACGATCTCATCCTTTAAGGGACAGGCAAAAGACATTTCCTTCATTAGAGGAAGAAAAAAAGACATTTAATACAGACACTAACGGCAACAACAACGTTTAACAGACAAGAGTAGGACAGTGAGAAGCATTACTAAACCTTGAAAACACCTTCCCCCATGCCTTCTTTCCTCCCAGCCTCAGTATTGCTCTTGATATCTCTACCTCCTTCTCCCAAACAGTGTAGGGGTCAGGAAATGGGGGATGTGGTCAACCCTGCCACTTCTTCCACCTCAAGAAGTGGGAACTTCTGACATTCCTCCTCTCTTCCAGCACAGTCCTCCACAAACCAACCTGACATGAGGAGTCACTACCATGGGCTGGTAGGTTACCCCGATATGTTGCAGTTCTCCCAGCAGTGAATTACAACACCCATACCTTCTTCCCATGGGGTCTCAACCTGCTTTGGGCACAGTCACCTGGGTCAGCATGGAGACCCCACAGGCCACAAATCAGTATCTGCTCCACCATAGACTCCCAGGGTGACAGGGGGGGCAGACCTGTTATCCTGTTATCTAACCATGGGATACAGGGGAGTCTCTGCTCCAGTGTTTGTCCCCCTCTTCTCCTCCTTTCTTCAACTGACCTCACTGTTCACACAGACATTCTCCTCACAACTACTCCACACAACTCCCACAACTCCTCCCAGGTTCTCATTCTTAAATATGTTATAGCAGAAGTGCAGCTGATTGGCCTGACCTTGGTGCAAAGGCAAGTCCAACTTGTAGCCAGGGGAACTTAGAGAAGCTTCTCACAGGGGGATACCACTGTAGCCCCCTTCCTGCCACCAAAATCCCCTGTCATTCACTCAGACCAGGACAGATTTCAAAAAAGTAGAGTATAATCTATATTCACCAGAATTAATAGAAAGTAAGTATACAGGAATAGAAATTGCAGTTCATTTAAGCTACAGCAGTACTTAAATATGCCAAAACCACCCAAGTAAATGATATTAGTTTGTTTACTCTTTCAGATGTTGCAGACTTCTCAGGAGTGAGACACAAGTTAGAACAGTTTCTTCACTTCAGAAGAACAATAGAAAAACATCACATAGGAGATGCAGTGGAGAATTGGAAGAAAAACAACAATCAAATTCCACTTCTGCAATGAGTTCCCTGAACCTAATTTAGAAGTGGACACGATCTATTGAATGTGCAATATATACATAAATCATCAGTTCCGACATCAATCACCACGTTTACAACTTACTTCTTTGGGATCAAGGGACAAACCAGAGCTGATCATTTCACAGTAAGACTTTTTTACCACTAATATCTGTAGAGCAATATTATCACTTAAGAAAAACCACTAATAATTTTTTGGCCTAAAGGGATCTTACCCTGTTTTGATAATTCTGATGCAGCATTTCCCTTCTTATATATCATAATATCAGGTATAAAAAATAATCACATTATCCAGAGCTTCTAGAATATTTTCAAAACTATCTAATAAGTCTTTGGGTAGAAAGATCTGAGTTACAAGTTATGTACTATAAAGATCTGCTAATTTCTATTCTTTCCAAGTCTCTGTGTTTGTAATTGAAAAAAGAGATATTTTATGGTTTGAATATAAGTGATATCTTAGTTGTCTATTTCATTCTATTAATCTAGTAGGAAGAAAAAAGAAGCAAAGAAATCTTTATTATTGTTGTATAATATTATTCCTTTCCAGTTTTCCAGTTGCTAATGAAAAATCTGTATTTCTTGAATTATGTGTGCCTAGGGAGCTATGCTAGCATACAAAAACACCATGTGGCAGGTGCACCTGCCCAATGAAAGCAGAGCTTCTTGGCTGCTGAGGTGTGGAATTTCCTGGCTGCCTTTGCTCTCAGGGCCTCTTGGTAGTTGGGGCCTTTGGTCAGGTCAGATTCGGTCTGGGTGTAAATGGAGTCCCCTGGGGAGCCATTTGGAGCTCGACCCCTGGAGCAGCAGCTGCGGTCGAGGACTCTCCCCTTGGGTCAGGACGCTGCCCTGAGCAGGTCCTCGAGGTTGAGAGTCCTCACTTGTCAGGTGAGTGATAAAGTGTTTTGAGTTGCCGTTAAACCCTAAGTAACAGGGCTTTGTAAAGCATTTTGGGTTGCCATTAAACCCCAGGGAGTTGTGCTTTGTTCTGCATTTTGGGTTGCCTTTAAACCGTATAAAGTTGTTCTGTTCTCTCACAGACATTAGAACCTGTAATTTACGGAGAGCTAGTTAACTGTGTAAATAATTTTATTTTTTTTTTTTTTTTTAATTTTTGGTGGTTGGTTGTTTATTTGAGAGCATCCATAACCCCCCACTACTTCAACTATACATGATTACAATGAACATAAATAATTTTAAGGAAAGGTTTCAGTGGCAAACTTTACTGATAATACCAAGTGATGAAAGATAATTAAAAATGAAAAAGTGTAGGAAGTAGGTAGGTATTTGCTAAAGAGGGAACTTTTAAGGTTCAAGGCTAAAATAAGGTATGAATTTGACAGTCCTGGCTGACCAGGGAGGTTCCAAAAGATTGGAAATTGGCCAATATGATGTCCATATATAAGAAAGGTTTGAAGGTTGATCCAGGAAATTACAGGCCTGTCAGCTTGACTTCAGAGCCTGGGAAGCTGATGGAGCAGCTCATCGTGAGTACTATCACACAACACATGTGTGACAAACAGATGATCAGGTCCAGTCAGCATGGGTTTATGAAAGGCAGGTCCTGCCTGACAAACCTGATCTCCTTCTACAACAGGGCAACCTGGTTATTGGATGAGCGAAAGGCTGTGGACGTTGTCTACCTTGACTTTAGTAAAGCCTTTGACACTATTTCCCACAGCATTCTCCTGACCAAATTGGCTGCTTGCAGCTTGGATGGGCACACACTTTGCTGGGTAAAAACTGGCTGGATGACCGGGCCCAAAGAGTTGTGGTTAATGGAGTTAAATCCAGTTGGCGGCTGGTCACGAGTGGTGTCCCCCAGGGCTCGGTTTTGGGGCCACTCCTATTTAACATCTTTATTGATGATCTAGACGAGGGGATCGAGTGCACCCTCAGTCAGTTTGCAGATGACACCAAGTTGGGTGGGAGTGTTGATCTGCTCGAGGGTAGGGAGGCTCTGCAGAGAGACCTGGACAGGCTGGAGCCATGGGCTGAGGCCAACTGGAGGAGTTTCAATAAGGCCAAATGCCGGGGGCTGCCCTTGGGCCACAACAACCCCCAGCAGCGCTACAGGCTGGGGGAGGAGTGGCTGGAGAGCTGCCAGTCAGAGAGGGACCTGGGGTGTTGATTGACAGCCGGCTGAACAGGAGCCAGCAGTGTGCCCAGGGGGCCAAGAAGGCCAATGGCATCCTGGCTTGTGTCAGCAATAGCGTGGCCAGCAGGGACAGGGAAGGGATCTGACCCCTGTACTCGGCACTGGTGAGGCCGCCCCTCGATTCCTGTGTTCAGTTTTGGGCCCCTCACTACAAAAAGGACATTGAATGACTCGAGCGTGTCCAGAGAAGGGCAACGAAGCTGGTGCAGGGTCTGGAGCACAGGTCGTACGAGGAGCGGCTGAGGGAACTGGGGGTGTTTAGTCTGGAGAAGAGGAGGCTGAGGGGAGACCTCATCGCCCTCTACAGCTCCCTGAAAGGAGGTTGCAGAGAGCTGGGGATGAGTCTCTTTAACCAAGTAAGAAGCAATAGGACAAGAGGTAATGGCCTTAAGTTGCACCAAGGAAGGTTTAGACTAGATATTAGGAAGCATTTCTTTACAGAACAGGTTGTTGGGCGTTGGAATGGGCTGCCCAGGGCAGTGGTGGAGTCCCCATCCCTGGAGGTGTTTAGGACTCAGGTTGACATAGCACTTAGGGATATGGTGTAGTTGGGAACTGTCAGTGCTAGGTTAATGGTTGGGCTGGATGGTCTGCAAGGTCTTTTCCAACCTAGATGATTCTGTGATTCTGTGAATGATGCTTACTTGTGCAAGGGCAAAGATATAACTCAAGCTTAGACAATCTATGTCGAATAGCATCTTACTCTATGAAATGTTTCCGAGTTTTCTGGAGACTGCTCAAGTGCTACGCATACCCATAAGATGGATTTTTGCTGATGCAGCAACTTGAAAGGATAATTTGGATAAGTTTAAAGAGTTTCAGGAGACATGTGGTAGGGTGTAGAATGAAGGAACCCATGAAGAAAAATGAAGAAACATTAATGCCTTTCTCTTGATGGTATATTCCTCCTGACCCCTGGAAGGTATATCTATAACACTGCATTTGAACTTAGATCTCTAATTTTCAACAACATTTTCATTATTAACTGCATTTCAAATAAATGTATCATTTCTGTTTCTTATATTAATATTGCATACTTAAATGCCTTCAGAAAAAGTGAAGTAGACCAAGAATGCCTTGAGGAGGCAGGTGGTGCTTACTCACAATCAGGAGCCCCTTCTCAGTATAATTTGGTTTCGGGATTGAAAGATATTATTTGTGTGTTAAAGACACTGAGGTAATTAAATCTCTATTTGCATATCATTTGTATTTACTCTTAGATAATAACTTTCATTAGTTTCCAGTTTGCAGCTTTTTTCTATGTTAACAGTCCTTACCTCAGGGGAAGCAATGTGTAGGAAAAAGAATCTATTTAAGTTAAATTATGTGTTTACTTACCTGCTATTTCTTTCACACATTTTTGTTTGCCCACTACAGACCCCCAAAGCTGGTCATCTACAAAGGGAGACATATGAACAGCTGCAACAATGAAATCTTTTACAACATTCCTATACTTAAGCTCAGTCTTTATCCTCAGTGATAAGACTTATCTATAATGGGTTATCAAAAGATCAAAGTTAAAAATGAATGTTTTAAAATCTGTTTTAACTATTAAACAATCTAGGAGGCTTTTTAATACAAGGAAATAATCTGTTAGGAATCTGGAGCCATATTGAGTGTTTTTTTTAAAAAGGGGTATAGTAAACCATATTACTGTGGTCCTTAATCCACTCCTGGCTGTTGTACCTCTTAAATCTTATGTGTGATGATTCTACCTCTGGTGTTCTTACCTCTACAGAAACATGTTCCTCAGGTAAAGCTGTATAATTATTCTTGTTCCATCACAGCGCTTCCTGCCCAAGAATGTTCTTATGGTATCATAATGTCAGTTTTCTAGGGACAACAGCAGACACCTTTTTTGCAGACATACTAATTTGAAATTTTCAAGGTTTAATTCTATTACAAAAAATATTATGACAGTAGCCAAACACAAACATTCTGAGTCAGAGTTGTAGAATACAGTCAAGGTAAAATAACACATGATGCTTGCTCAGCTATACAGATATAAATGCCTAGGACGTCTACTGATAACAGATAAAGTAAAAATTCCATAATTAATTACTGAAACTACTCATTAGCTCCAATTCTCATATGACATTTGGCAATATTGTTGATCTTATAGGAAAAAAACATTTGGATTACTCTTCAAAGCCAGAAAAAATAAGGTGAAAGGAGTGTAATTCTTCTCACCTAGGCTCTTACCTCATAGATGTCGAAAATCATACAAAAACGTTCATGACAATGCAAATAGATATATTTCCACAACATGAATCATCTCAACCTAATTTAGCTGTCTAAAATAAGTCAAATTCATCACAACAAAAAAGTTTCCATGGATACCTATTTTACTGCAACTATTGAAAGAGTTTAGACAACTAGCTCAGATGCAAATTGTTACACCACGGATACAGATTTCAACAAGCTAGATTACGTGAGCTCCTTGGAGTCAGTATTTCAGGAAAGAGTTGAAAATAACACTAATGTGTTATTTTGTGATATTGTGAAAAGAATCAGATTGAAAAGATGAAGCAGGTTTCTCCATATTGTTTTTCCAATTAGTAATTTAATAATGCATGCTCAGTTAGGCCACAGAAAAAAAAAGGCAGAGTTGCAGAAGTGCTGTCTTTCAAATGAATGCTTTCACCAGCACTCCAAAGAGTTCAAATTCCCTTTCTGGAGCAGCCCACAGGCTGGTGAATAGAATATTTTCCTGAGAAAGGGCAGTGTGAAGCTCTTCAGATTGCAATTTTGAGCTGAAAAGCTTAAATACCACTAAAGTCTTCTAACTGATTTAGCCCTGAGGAAACTGTGTACTGCTGACAAGGCAAACAGGGTGGTTTGTTGGGAAAAGCAATAGAGACTTTTCTTGTCTGTCTGGAATATCATGGGCAGATGGGAGCTCACTCTGCATCAACTAAAAGCCAGGCAGAAGCCAGAGTTTATTAGTTTGGACTAAGTGATATATTGTTTTCAGCTGGCTCTGAGTTTGTACAAAGACAGTTTTATATACACTCCTTGTTGTCCCACTATAACTCATGCTAAACCCATACTTATTCAGAGTCAAGACTATACACTTCTGTTCATCCAGGAGTAAAACTAATCCATAATTGTGTCAGAGATTACAAAATACCTGTTTTTTGAAGAACTGCTAAGCACTGTCATCTTGAAATTTGCTACATACCACAGCTACTGGTAAAAGAAAAATCTGGCCATGCCACTTATGCCTTGTACCAAAGTACCAGAAAGGGTTTTTTTTGTTAACTGTTCACTGTTAATTGTTAACTGTTCACCATATCTGAACTGGTCAACAGTTACAAAAATTCAGCTTCTGGAATTGGAAAATATACTTACAGAAATTTACAAGACAAATTCTGTGTGCTCTGAATAGGAAAAAAAAAAAAAAAAAAAAAAGAAAAAGAGGAAAAAGATGAAAATTATTGAAATCAGATTTATAAAGTAAGGATTCTTCATTGTTTCTATGGCTTTAGTAAGATATCCCTGCATCAGGGATTGTGACTATCTCTGTGCCAGCACATCTTGTCTCTGCTGTTGACAGACCTTTTCTAACAAGAAGTTGATCAGCTGTGGCTACTTCCCAGCACCAGCACTGGTGACAGGTAGAGAATGAGCAAGATAACTATGTGCTGAAAATGTGCTGCAAGGACTGGGAAAAGTTGCTGATTAAGTATGTCGATTTCTACAGGATAGATGTTATTGACTAAGTCACTTTTTACAGGATGTTTCTCCATCCCAGCTACCAGGATACAGATGATACTGCTTTTGCATTAGTAAATGCAACCTGTGTGCTTCCTCATCCTTTTAAAATTCTCATCAGTTAGAAACTGCAGCAGAGTCATTGACCCAAGAAACCACTAATTCAATACGTGAAATTTTCTGTAAGTATACATGAGGGCAATGCCATCAAAGGAAATAACATTATAATTAAAATGTTCTTGTAAACTGGACCCACATTCTGAAGTCATATTTCTCTAGATATGTCAGAGATAAGATCGTAATAAGGAAGAAATGAGAATTAAATGAATGTGAATGACAGTGCCGCTTCACTCTAGCAGAAGACCATCAGTACTTCCACAGAGAAGTAAGGACACTTAAAAAATTTTATTTCACAGAAAAAATAGCAGATGTTTAGGTGGGGGAAAGAGGAAATGATAACATTCTTCTTTCATAAACTTTTCCACCTTTCCCTATCTTTCCAGAAATCTGTGAATTCCTAAGTGGAAATTAATCTGGATCAAAATTTTTAGTAGTCACTGGTGAATCTATCTTCTCTGTACTCATCAAATACTTTTGATCATGTTTATGTTTGGCTTTCTATCAGATCTCGAGATAGTAAGTTTCAACATGAAGACACAGTATATAATTTGTTTTAGTTTCTTCATTTTGAAACTGTTTCCTGATGGTTTTATTCTGTGTTCTCTCTTTAAATATTTGAGATACAATGAAGAATTATTTTCAATTATACTTATCCTTTCCTTTATATATATGTCTATTGTGTTTCTCACATATATAATGAACTATATAGAATCATGTTCTGTGGATACCATTCTGTATACTTGGTCATTTTTGTTGCCTTTCCAACAGATGCCATGTGCATCTGTTTTTCTGATTAAGGATACCAATTAAGCTCGGACACCAGAAAGAAAAGAGTAGGCGTGTTTTACTGGAGATAACTAAATAATGTAACAGAATAATACAGAAAACATACAGTAAGAAAAGACAGAATAGTGCACTTAAACAAATAAGCAAATACAGGCTAATGCATCAAATCATTACTACACAAGAGAGAGAATAGTGATTAAGATCCATCACCACTTGCACACGTTACCATCACCCAGACCCGCAGTGGCTGGGCAGCCCCGGTTACAGCGAGGGTTTGCAGAGCCTGCCCCAGCAACTGGAAAGTCCTATGTGGTGCATCCACCCGTAGGTGAGGCATCCGAAGCTGCTGCAAGCAGGTCCAGTCTTATATACTAAAAATCAGCAAGCCAAAATAACTGACACCTTTGTTTTAAATGCAACAACTGGTTTCCCTCCCACATTAGATTTCCCCAGAGCCTGGCCAGGGCTCAAGGGAGAAGCTCAGGGAGTTTCCCTGATTATCTAATTGATTTATGTCCTTTTCACAACAAGGTCACAGATCTGGTCCCAAGGCTGGACAGCTGGCATCATGGTCTTACTAACTTACCCCTACACAAAAAAAAGAAGAAAGATACATTCAGGATAGACATGTTTTATGATGTTTAAGCTACATCTTCTGTTAATGAGCATATATATTTCACTAATGACTGCATACTAAGTTAGCAGATTCGCCTCAGGGCCTGTTGTTCAGGCTTCAATGCTTCAACATTTTAGCACTTTTTACATCAGCATAGTGTTTTGTTATAACCTAGCACAATAACTACT
Organism: Athene noctua; assembly: GCF_965140245.1. Classification (NCBI taxonomy): domain Eukaryota; kingdom Metazoa; phylum Chordata; class Aves; order Strigiformes; family Strigidae; genus Athene; species Athene noctua. The sequence goes on from NC_134037.1 coordinate 49,379,845, forward strand.
GGCACGATGGTTATCAATTATAAATTATACAGCATTCATCTATAGGTCAACCCTGGCTTGGGCCTATTGTTCAATACCTAGCACTTCAGCATCTTTCCTACTCCTATATGTTTTTCAGACTGATTTAGCTGAACTCCATCCATTCTGGTTTTACAATTAGATAGTCTTAATATCTTCTAGTTAAATGTTTTCTGTATTATTGATTGCTTCTTTTATAAGAATGCTTATATTATGTTTTATTCAGTTTCTATTTTATTTTTTTTTTTCACCACGGGCATTTTTAAGGAATGGTATCCAGACACCCATTGAGGAGAAGTAATAACAAATTAAGACTCCATTGGACACCAGCTGGACTATGTGCATTACCCTGTACTTTCATGCATTGGATTTCATCACTTTTACTGCATTCTTTTCATCCATCACTACTGTCATAGAATCACAGAACATCCTGAGTTGGATGTGACCAACAAGGATCATCAGGTCTAACTCCTGACTCCACAGGGCAAACTAAAAGTTGAACTATATGAGTGTTGTCCAAACACTTCTTAAACTTTGGGCCCCTCACTACAAAAAGGACATTGAATTACTCGAGCGTGTCCAGAGAAGGGCAACAAAGCTGCTGAAGGGTCTGGAGCACAGGTCAAACAAGGAGCGGCTGAGGAAACTGGGGGTGTTTAGTCTGGAGAAGGGGAGGCTGAAGGGAGACCTCATCGCCCTCTACAGCTACCTGAAAGGAGGTTGCAGAGAGCGGGGGATGAGTCTCTAACCAAGTAACAAGCGATAGGACCAGAGGGAATGGCCTCAAGTTGAGCCAGAGAAGGTTTAGACTGAATATTAGGAATTACTTCTTTACAGAACGGGTTGTTGGGCTTTGGAATGGGCTGCCCAGGGGGTGTTTAAGATTAGGGTCAACATAGCACTTAGGGATATGGTGTAGTTGAGAATGGTCAGTGCTAAGTTAATGTTTGGACATGGATGATCAAGGTCTTTTCCAACCTAGATGATTCTGTGATTCTGTAAACACTACATGCTTGGGGCCATGTCCACTTCTCCAAAGAGCTTGTTCCAGTGCTTGATCAACCTCTCAGTGAAGAACTTTTTTCCTAATATCCAATCTGAACTTCTGACACAGCTTTAAGCCATCTCCTCTTGTCCTATCACCAGACACAAGAGAGATCATTACCTCCCTCTCTGCTTTACCTCATGAGGAAGTTGTACACCACAATGAGGCCACCACTCTAAGCTGAAAAAACCTAGTATCCTCCATCACTCCTTATATATCATGATCTCTTTTGCCCTCTTTTGGATACATTCTAATATTTTTCTATCCTTCTTATACTGTGGAGCACAAAACTGCACACAATACTCAATGTGAGGCTGCAGCAATAGTGAGTAAATTCAGCTTCCTCATGTTTGAATTTCTTTAAAACTCTGCAGTGACTGCTATCTGGTCTTAGCTATTTGTATTGTTTGGTTTAGAAATATTTTTTATTTGAAATTTGAATTTCATATAGCTTTTTCCAGTAAAGGCTGGTTCTTAGATTTTCTCTGCTCTGAATATCAATGTAGAAATGTGGTTTAATTTTCCTTGTGGTATTATGCTTTATACTACTTTTACACCCTTATGAGCTCCACTAACTATTTCTGGCAGGCTTCCTGATTCTTATGTTCTTGAAACAGTTTTGTTAAAAGCTTTAGTACTTGTTCTCCACATTTTTTTAATTGTGTTTTTTCATATTTAACTTGTTAAACTTTTTTTTTGTTACTTTTCTTTCCAAAAAACACTGTTGACATAAAATAGTGAAAATACAGAAAATCTTTAATGCTATATTTTGTTTTCTATCCCTAGATGATTCACCCTAGCTTTGAAGAGACCATGATTATTACTGGTTTTGATATTTTTTTAAATGGTACAAGCTTCCTAAAATTAGTTATAGTACACAATAACAGAATATTGTCAATCAAATTTCTTACATAGCTGCACAAATATTTATGTAGGGTTTTTTCAGTGGAAAGCAATGTAGGGTGGCTTGTTATGTTTAGTATTAATTTGCCTTTATAATGTGATTAATTTGGTAGTATCCATCTGTACTAATGTTATTTTGAACATAACATGATTCTTTCATATTCTCCCTTTCTTCTTGGCATCAGAATCTAGTCTAAGTTATACACAATTAAATTAAAAATCTAAAAGGTTTCTATTCCATTCAGTTTGTTCAATATATATTGCTTTATGTGTACGTGAGAGATGGGGGAAAAAAAAAATTTCCAAGTGTCAATACCAACAGTTCCATTGTATCTTTCAAAATTATCATAAACTAAGGAAGTCTGACTAAATTAAGGAAACAAATTATAAAAGGGCATGTAATGTATATAAGAGGTCATCTATTATATAAATAGAGAAAATTAAAAAACAATCAAACAAAACCCCCTCCATCAATAACAGGAAAATATTTATTTCTCTATGGATTTCATAATCTAAAAGAAAAAACGATAAAGAGACAGTGTGTCTTTTGGGTTTTATATTTAAATGTTACAATTTAGAATTCTTTGGGGGATCTCAAAAGAATAAAGGGAAAAGTAGAATAAAAGCTGAAAATCATCCAAATCAAAGACACTTTATCAAACCAGGTTTTATTATTAAATATTCATGTATTCATAATATTATTATTATTATAAAATGTGTGGAGGAAGACACATTATAATTAGTTTTTAATTAGTTTTATTTGACCTATGTACCTATTTTTTCATTATAGTTTTGATTGTCATATTAAGTACAATCAAGGTAAGTGAAAGTGATGACTATTGTAATCATGGTTTCCAACATGTGTTTTGTGTGACTGAAATAAAAAACTTAAGACAGAAGTTTTATAAAAATGAACTGGACCTCAGTTCCCTGCATGTACATATGCACTGTGGTAACTGTGATGTATTTATAGAGAAATAATAATGTAAAGAGACATATTTCTTAATATTAATTAACATTTACTGGGTTTAAAATAACAAAATACTAGATGGGAGACTTCCACTGGCCTGCCTTCATCCAAGTTCTGACAAAGCTCATTGCATTCAGAGGCCAACATCATGGTAAACTGTGACAGAATTGTCAAACTTGAAATATTTTCAGACAATTTGATTGTAAGGAATAGTCAAATATTTTCTCAAGACCCAAGTGTTAGTCATGCCCTTAAATGAAATCAGGAAGCATAATTTCCATCCTACTGTCATTGTCATTCATGAGCAACAGTCCAGATGTAATACTGAATCTCTTCTGACCTCCTCTCCTCTGCCTGATATGATGTAAGAATCCGAACTTACAGATCCCCTTACAGATGATATTTTAGAATTATGTCTTTTTAGTCTCTTTTGTAGAAAATATTCCAGTGTGTCTAGTTCTGTTCATGCATCTCTGCACATTAATTGGAGACTCTCTTGAGACTAAGACACTTAAGAACACCGTACAGAGAAATCCAAATTTGTTCCAGATAGAAAGTATGTTGTATCTGCTTTAAACGATATTGAACATGAGCTAGCAAGCTGGGTTTGATTTGAACTGATTCTGTGAGTTAAATAACCTGCTTCGTATGACTGTGACTGAGGTCATAAACATAGATTTGCAGAGGTCTGCACAGAGATAGTTTGTTTATACCCATTTCAAGTCCTCAGTCTACCTGAAAACTGGGTAAATTTCAGTAATGGCTTAGATAAATATTAGGCCAGCTAAATTCTTGTTATGTAAATAGCAAACGGCACTTCATACCTTAAAATGGCCTTTACCTTATCTGCAGGGCTACATTGTCATTCAGGTAATGTTGAAGGCTCCCAGAAAAAAATCTGCTCAGATAAGATTACAGAGGAAGAATTGATGATGAAATGATCCTTTTATAATACATGTGTTACTCATCTTGAACAGAATTTAGTGATGAGACAAGTTACAAGAAGTAAGTTCTGAAGTCTATCCCATTTAGAAAGAAATCTTCTGAACAGAAAGACAATGATTTTTCATCACAAAACTCAAGAAGAGTGGCTGACAGGATAGAAGGGCATAAAGTAAAAAATAATGGAAAAGGTCACAGTTTAACATCACCAAGAAATAACAATGGGACCTGGGAAACAGCATGAGAAAACAGATTCCTCTAAAGCTATGTGTGAAATCTTATTAATTCTTTCTTGATTGTACCTTTATTATATACTGTAGTCACAGAACTAATTTGATCTTTCCTGTAGCTGTTGACAATAAAGTTACACTTCAAATGATGTAACATGTCACTGTATCACACAATCACAGAATGGTTGAGGCTGGAAAAGTTCTCTGGAGGTCATCTGGTCCAATACCCCCTGATCAAGCAGAGCCACCACGAGCCGGTTGCCCAGTACCATGTCCAGATGGCTTTTGAATATCTCAAAGGTGAGAGACTGGGCAACCTGTGCTGGTGCTCAGTCACCCTCACAGTAAAAAAAGTATTTCCTGATGTTCAGAGAGACCCTCCTGTGTTTCAGTTTGTGCTCATTGTTTCTTGTCCTATCACTGAGTACCACTTAAAATAGCTTGATTCTGTCCTCTTTGCACCCTCCCTTCAGGTATTTATACACAATTATAAGATTCCCATAAGCCTTCTCCTTTCCAGGCTAAACAGTCTTTCCCCACAATGAGAAACAGTCCAATCCTCTAAACGTCTTAGTGGCCCTTCACTGTATTCTCTCCGTTATGTCCATGTCTCTCGTGTACTGGGGAGCCCAGAATGGGACACAGTACTCCAGGTGCGGCCTCAGCAGTTCTGAGTCGAAAGGAAGGATCACATCCCTCATCATATTGGCAATACTTTGTCTATGGCAGCAAAGGCACACTGCTGGCTCAACTTGGTGTCCACCAGGATCCCCAGGTCCATTTCTACCACACTGCTTTCCATCTGGCCATCATCCAGCATATGTTGGTTATATATATATATGTATATATATACATAACTTACATTGGGTTTATATGTATATATATATACATATATATAGAGAGAGACATATATACACGCACACACACATTGGGTTTGTTCCTCCCCAGGTACAGAATTTTGTACTTCTCCTTGTTGAGCTTCATGAGATTCCTATCAACCCATTTCTCCAGCCTGTTGAAGTCACTTTGGATGGCAGCACAACCCTTTGGTGTATCAGCCACTCCCTAGTTTGGTAACATCAGCAAACTTGCTGCGAGTATACTCTACCCTATTGTTCCAATCATTAATGAAAATGTTAAACTGAAGTAAACCCACTATTGAGACCTGGGTACACCACTAGTTACTGGCCTCCAACTAGACTTTGAACTGGTGATCACCACACTCTGGACCAGGCCATTCTGACAGTTTTCTATCCACCTCACTGTCTGTTCTGCCCACCTGTACTTCAGAAGCTTCTCTGCTGGATCTTGTGGGAGACTCACTGAAGTCCAAGTAGAAAATATCCACTTCTCCACAATCCACCAACCCAGATATTTCATTGTAAATAGTAGGTTGGTCAAGCATGACTCTCTCTTGGTCAATCCATGTTGAGTATTCCTGGTGACTTTCTTGTCTTTCATCTTCTTGGAAATGGCTTCCAGGATTATATGCTACCTCACATTCCCAGTGACTGCGGAGAGGCTGACCATCCTGGAGTTCCCTGGGTACTCCTTCTTGCCATTCTTGAGTACAGGAGTGATGTGTTTTCCTCCAGTTATCGGGCATTTCTCCCAGTTGCCATGATCAACCAAAGATTATTGAAAGTGGAATTGCAATGACATCACCCAGCTTCCTCAGTACTCCTGGGTACATCCCATCGGAATCCATGGACTTACGTCTGTCCCATTTCTTTAATTACTCCCTGATCTGATAGTCTTTTATCAAGCGTAGATCTTCCTTGTTCCAGCCTTTCCCTCTGGTATAAAGGGTCCAGGTGTCCCGATCCAATATTGGAGAAGATTTTTATATGATCCCAAGAGCGAGATGAGGACACAAACGGGGTCAAATGCCGTACACCCAAACCAGGTTTTATTATTAAAAGTGAAGAGGGGTAGAGATAGGATAAAATGGAAGGAAAAGACACAAATCAAACAAGCATCCAGAATAGAGTTGCAAGGATAGCCACCATTGTGGATCTAGCAGCGTCCTGATGGTCCTCAGTCTTCCAGTTCTTTGGTGGTGGGTGCACACAGAGCAAAGTTCTCTGTCACCTCTTAAATTCGCCTTATCAGCTGATTAGCACAACTGCCCACCTTTAGTTTTTTCTCTGTTCCCACAGGTTTTTGCTGACTTCATGCTTCTTGAGCAATCATCCAGCTTCTGGGGCAGAAAAGCTCACCTCTTATCAGTTCAATGGTGAAGGTACAAAGTCATTAGCAACACAATAAAGCCACAAGGTATTGGGCTTATACAATGGCCAGTGATCAGCGGTCCTTGTGCTTCATGAGAAACATTGGGTTTCACTCAGTCCACCTCTTTGAGGCTTATCTAAGGACTTTGTCAATACCACTGCAAGGGAGCGGGAGGGTGCATCCTTTGATACACTCCTGCTTCCTTGGGTGATATCCCTTAGACTAACTGCAAAGGCCACAGCCGGTCCTTGATGAAGGACAAGCTTTGAGACAATAATTTGACATTTCAGTCTCTCACAGTATCTCTGGCTAGATTCATTTCTGTTTGGACTTTGCCTTTCCTAACCTCATCTCTGGATGTTCAGACAGTGCCTCTGTATTACTCCCAAGTTACCTACCCTTTGTTCCACCCTCTGTATGCTTTCTTTTTGATCTTGAGCTTTGCCAGGACATCCTTGATCATCCATGCAAGCCTCCTGGCACTTTTGCCTGACTTCATCTTAATTTGGATGGAACTCTCTTGAACTTGCAGGAGGTGAACCTTGAATATTAATCAGATTTCTTGGGTTCCCTTCCCTCCAGGGCCTTATCGCTGCCATGGTTTGAACTCAGCCGGCAGCCAAACACCATGCAGCAGGTTGCTCACCGTTTTCTCCCACCTGGGGAGATAGGGGAGGAACAAAAAGAAAAAAAACTCATAGGTTGAAAATAAAGACAAACAGACTGAGAGAACAAAGATCCCACTGCACCAACTGGAAGCAAGAAAGAGGGAGAGAACCAGACTCCTTTATATACTGACCATAATGTCACATGAAGTTAAATACTCCAGTGGCCAATTTGGGCCAGGCACTCCAGCTGTGCCTCCTCCCAGTTCAAAAAAACTTAACTCCATCCTGGCCAAAATCTAGGTTGAGACTTCAGCCAAGATCTCTCCCAGATCAAGACAATTAACTCTATCCCAGCAGATACAAGGACAATTGCATGGGACTCTTTGAAGCAGATCTTTGAATAGGCCAATGTCTGTTCTGTTGTATTTGGGTTTTGAAATTTAAGCATAAATAACTACTTATCATTACTGCAGGAATCCCCATGCCTGCTTGCTCTGTGCCAGCTCATTAGCAAACTGAAGTATTTCTCCAGCTGGTGGGCCCATTTGGATGGTGGCAGTAGTGGGCAGCAATGAGGTGTATCTAAACATTCACACATAAATATTACTGTATGGACCCATGTGTCTGACCATTTTGGATCCAAGCCAGTGAAACTTAACTGTTTTAACCAATAAAATCAAGGTTATAGCTAGTGATGAAACACAGAAAAATTTCTCTCTTAACCATAATCTAAGCACACAGAAACAAGATAAATGTTGGGCATCAATCTATGGAAAAACTTTTATAAAAAGACCATGCTTTAACACCTCTTTTTTAGTTCTAACATCCAATTTAAGTGCTAAAAATATTTTGTGTGTATGACCTCACTATTATTTCATTTCTATTGGTTCAACATATTTTGTCAGCATGTTCACCGCAATATTAATAAAAACTGCAATTTTGGGCTACTGAACTGTATTAGTATATACTACACATTTAAACTCGACCTGATAAAAAAGATTATCAGCTGTCAGATTTCAAGACCACTTTCTTAACAGTCAAGAAATTGATGCAGAAAACATGCAAAACCAAATAAATAAATAATTTATAATAAATAATTGTATTTATATCTGTTTCAAAGATAAAATTATTTATATGCCATTCTTTTCTATATCAAACAGTCAAGTCTTTAAATTCCTAGGCTTTTAAAAATATTTTTTTCCAAACAATTTAAAAAGATTTCTACAACTTATATATGCAAGCTCTGTCTTTCATAAATAGAATAAAATTTTCTTAAAAGAGTCTTTGTAGGCATGCTTATAGAAATAGACAGATTTTACATTGTATTCTATTTATTACTGTATGGTCCATTACAGAAAAGCTACAGAAAAGCATGACACAATGCTACCTCATGAGATAATGAACCAGAGGTATACTAAAGGGTTTGTCAAGAAATAGTTTCTGAAAGGATAACGGTTGTGAAATCTATTCACATTGTAAAGTCCGGAATACATCCAGGTCTCTGTGAAACAAAATGCTTTAGCCAGGTCAACTGTGTCCTGCATATTCAGCCCTATCATGTACAACTAATTCCTTTAAATCCAATTTAGCCATGCTTCTTCATATCTGCCTCATTTTCTAGTACTGTCTCTCATATGTACCTAGACTATCTTTATTTCTTTATTTTTCCTTCTCAGACCCTTTTTTTTTTTTCCTAGTCAGATCTTGTTATTTTTATGCCTTTTGACAATCTTCATATCTATCTCCAGCTCTGACCCTCTTCACTTACCCACATCCTACCTGCTGGTTTGGTTTGTCTCCTTTTACTCCCCTGCTGGGTCACTCCTATTTATTGAAGCTTAATGTATTCTTTCAAACCCCTCTAGCTCCCAGTCTCAATTTTTCCTCTCTTCCCTGTCCTAGATCCCCTATATGTATCATTCCACTTTGACACGTGTAATCTCTTAATGGATTTTGTTCTTATTCTATTACATAGTGATAGTTTTCTGTCTTTGATGACTTCAGTCTTCCCTACAGGTCCTGACATTCCACATACATGAAGGCATGCACATTCTGAAATCTTCCCTCAAATATCACCCCTTCCTTCTCTCTTCACTATCTTACTTCCCCTTGCTCCAAATACAGGTGCTCTAAATTCATTCCAGACTGATTATGTTCTACTCAAATATTTTTCTTACAAAATGAGAAAATGAACTGGTATACAAAGTAATCCTTTTTCAGCTTTGCATAACTTTAAATTATATAGAGATCTGTGCTAATAATTTATTTTTAATGGTATACCTGTACTGCCTACAAGCAGTTTACATACTCCATAGAAAAAAGATTAATATCTTTTCATCAAAACACTGTGTCTGTTTTTTCTTCATTGATTTCAAAATGCTCAGGTAAAATATAATATGAAAGAAAATGCATTTTAGCTGATGATATTTCTGAGATCTTTCTAAGTGCCTATGTGTCTTAAACTTCAAAATACATGTTTATATACTTCATCTGCAATGTGAAAAAAGGATAAAATGTCTTAAGAAAAACAGGGAGATGTGAATTGGCTGGGCAGTATACCATGTAGACTCAAATTGAACAGTTACATTTTCATATATTTTCAATAACATTTTTGTGTGGGTGAACGGTTTCTGCATCCTTTTTCTATGCAAATTATTCATTTATTTCCAGTCACTGGACCAGCACAAAAGTATGTAGGAAACGGAATTATTTTTTTCTCAATTTCATGCTAATATCTATCTTGAATGTCCTATGAAAACTTGCACAATGTTAAAAATTCAAGTGAAAAGATCCTTTTAAAAAGAAAAGCTTGAGTCACAGAAGACAGAACTTTTTTCTTTTTTTCTTTTTTTTTTTTTTTACTTTATTTTGCAGAAAAAATCATGAATACACCTTTTTTGCCTGTTTATTACCTCAGAGACAATGAGATATTCTGTTCTCAGGTACTTCAGTAGAAGTTCATTGGAAGTAAGGGTATATTGATGAAGACAATAAAATGTATTCCATGAAGTTACCAGAAAATTTATAGGTATTTCTAACTGGATTTCAAGGAAGCTGTCAAGAATCTAAAAAAGATAAAAAATAGGAGAATATCACAAAAATATTTGCTACTTTAGATAACAAAAGATTTTTATTTTCTTTCTCTAGATTGTAAGTTTCTCAGATCAGGGTGTCAGTATGTTGAGAGCACTGGATTTTCTCTGAGCACTTTGAAAATACTGGTCGTGCTCCAATGTGTATAATATTCTTATTTTTTATTTTATTCAAAACTGTGATCTTCAGATGTTACATGACCAGATTAACGAACAATTGATTCTAGATGAGACCCATTTGGCTCAATTATTCCTCTATGTCCTTTCTTCTAGAAACAACTCTACATACACACATTGAGAACTTATCTTTCTGTGTTTCTTGTTCATTAGTTTGTTCGGAAGTCAACTCCTTTCTCTTATTCTTTGTTTCCACACTTGATTGCACACTTTCAACTTTTACAATATTTAGGTACACACTGAGCTCTGAGAAACTGGTGTTAACAAATACATTGATTTCCTGTTACGCTACAGGAGACAGCTTAGGGTTATCTCTGTTACTCCAATGAAAAGTAACATTATACAGTACATCATGCATGGATTGGGTTCTTAAAAATGAAACTGCTTATGTTTTAAGTATTTTGATGTATCTTCCAGATTTAGCACTAAATCAGCCCAGATGCCAATGAGGTAACAAAAGGCCTTTTGACACACGTACAAATCCCACTTTGGTTTGAGTTTAACTGCCTAATGTGGTCTGAGATAATTTCTTCTAGCTTAATGACTTTTCTATCACAGAGGAACTAAAAATAGGAAAATATTGCAAAGGCAGTGCAAGCAGCTCAGAAACTATTTCTGGCAGTTTCTGAACAGAGGGAGGTATTTTGACCCACAAGTCATTGCTACAATTTACACAAATGTATATCTCAAAGTTTACATCCAGCATGCACCATAGAAAATGAGCCTATGATAATTTCATATAACTTTAATAACTTCCTAGAAAACAAAAGTCTGTACATTTCAAGCAAATCAAAAGAAGTAGACTGTGACAGACCCTCAATCACAGTGTACAAAAAGCTCAGTCACTAGGAATTAAAGGGTTTATGGTAAAGTATATCTAATCCACTAATGACATTGCCTTCTGTGGGAACCAAGGACCTATTGTTTAATTACACCTGTTAAGGTTATCTATTAGAAAAGACAAAGCTACTAATGTTGACAAAGGCAGTCAGGAACTCATAAAAAATAATCCTAGTTTCTACTATGTACTGTTACTCGTATGTCTTATTTTTTTATCACAGTAGCCTTCATAAGGCTTAAAGAAGAACTTAAGGTTTATTTAGTGTAGCCCAAGTTTGAACGTATTCATATTAACAATTATAACTTTCACCCATTCTTATAATTATCTGCAGTTTTCATGACCAAGATGCAGAATTCCTTCTAACCCAAAGGAAGATGGTTTTTTACAGGGTTTTTAATATTGACTGAGGATTTCAAGACCATGTTACTAACGTATTTTCATGTTTCCTGAGCCCAGAACAAATTATGGTGTTCAAATTATAACACTGCAGAGTATTACACTATTAGAAGAATTTAGCTGAACTATAACAGTTCTTTTGCTATTAACGGTAGACTTCTTCTAATAGTAAATTCTACTGTTGGTAAAAATTTGAAAGATTTCCAGCACCAGAATTTTGGTTTAGTTATGGCAGACTTTCTCCACCTTGCTTTCTTTAAGATCGGATAGACTACATAGGTATTAAAAACCTATTTCTTTCACTGAATTTTATTAATGTTAGCTCAGAATGTAGCTCATTGTTCAAACTTAAACATTTTACTCAACAGGCAAATGAAGAAAAAACAACAAAAAATCTACTTGTCAGAAAAATTATAAGCTTGTAAAAATTATGAATCATTATTAAATTATTAAAAACATCAACATTTATGTCTTAAGCAGTGACATGTTATTATAATGTAGCTTTTGTCATATGAATTAAGCACTTTAAAAAGAGGTCATTGTAAATAAATGTACCACAAGGAAGAGATTAGTTTTCTTGTTCCCCCCTTTAAGATACATTACAATACATCTAATGCCTCCAATGAGTATTATCTACCAAAACAAATGGTGTGGAAAACAAATTACTCTGTCCATTCCTTATGAACAGAATATTTGATGAGGCTTGGAAAGTACTTCCTACAGAAATATTGTTCTGGAGTTATTTAGCACTTCAGTAACAAGCAAGAAATTACTTAGTCATTTGGAGAAGAGTGTATGAAAATCTTATTGGCAGTGCTAATATAAATTCCTTTCAAGATACACGTAGTTGAGCACAAATGAATCTAACAGCAAAGTCTATTTATTTTATTATATTTATAGATATTGCTCAAATATATTCTCCAGATTTTTTTCAGTCACTTTTTCTGTGCTACTTTGCCATATTTTCGGCTCAAGCAATTTCTTCCTCTCCATATTGGATGGTTTCTAATTCAACCTTATCATCTCAGAACTCAGAGGTTCTCATCTTGTCATTATATGGACAATATATTCATTTGGCTTTCTGATTTAACTCTCACCAAGGTCATTCATTTACCATCTGTTCTGGCCATACTTCTCTCATTCAACCTTTTGCACAATAACTCTGTGTATCTTATGTTCATTCTTTCCTGTTTTCGTTCCTTAGATAATATTGTTCTTTGTAATGATGAAATTTGTCTACTCCTTCCTTATTTCTACTCTTTCATTTGCCTTCTAAGTTATTTTCCTTGGCATTTAGTAAAGTTTTACACAGCCTGAGTTAACACAATTAATTAGGTTTCTTTTTTCAATCCTTCTCTGTCTTCTCTCTTTTTATTCTGCTCCATACATTCTTTTCTTGTTTACTGTAGGAATATAGATTTTGAAACCATTGTTTCCTCTGTGTGTCTTCAATCAGAAACAATAACGGCAAGCACCCATCGCTTTAGGAAATATAGGTCAAATACTGTTCATAACTTTCAGCACGTAGCTATCCTGCAATCCTGACCAAACTATTCAACTTGAAAACTGATCTTCTTGATCCAGGCACATTTATCATAATATGTGAATGAAGTTTTCAGCTTTATTCTTCTCAGTCCCTTACTCCACACAGAATCACAGAATTATTCAGGTTGGCAAAGACTCTTGGGATCATCAAGTCCAACCATCAGCCCTACTCTACAAAGTTCTCCCCTACACCATATCCCCCAACATCTCATCTAAACGACCCTTAAACACATCCAGGGATGGTGACTCCACCACCTCCCTGGGCAACCTATTCCACTGTCTGACCACTCTTTCTGTGATTTTTTTTTCCTAATGTCCAGTCTGAACATCCCCTGTTGCAGTTTAAAGCCATTCCCTCTTGTTCTGTCACTAATTACCTGTGAGAAGAAATAATTATCTTTTTTTTTCCCCTGTGAAATTATTTTCCCCACTTAATGTAATAATCCACAAAAAAAAAAAAAAACCAAAAACCAAACACTAATTGTGGCAATATTCCCATTACTTTTTTCTATAACACTTCCCCTGAAACTCCTAATCTCTGCATAAAATCTCAGACTCTTTTTCTTAGTTTAAACATCTTTCATAAATCTTTCTTTTTTATTCATGTACTGGTAGAATTTGCAAGACTATCTGCAATTGTTGTTCTCTTCCTAGGGGATAGCAAGATCAATTTCCCTAGAAATTCTGTGTTCACTTGTCTCCTTAACCCACTAAAGCTCTTATACACTATCCTTCATTTGCGCAACACTGTCTTCTAAAACTTTTAGGAAACATCTCTCTTCACAGTTTCTCCAGTATGTTCTCCATTATGGTACCTTTAAAAAAACAATATACAGTTCTGAATTAAGTGGTCAACAGGGAGAACCATTTATAATGAATAATCTGCGACCATTTGTAAATGTCAAGATTTAGATAGACAGCCCAAATAATAATATGCTTACTAATGTTCCACACCTGTCATGCTTTTGTTATTCATTATAGGTATTGACTTAAGACTTGGAATTGGATATCCTCTTAAGTGCTTGGATTATACTGATTTAACCTGTAGTTTCAAGGCAGTATTACAGTGCTGAGACTATTTTCATTATAAATTTATAGTCCCTTTCTGAGCAAATATGATTCTTTCAAAGGCCTTTAAAACAAACCACCAATCCAAACCAAACAAGCTGAACTAAACCAGGACAGGCTTCTTTCCTGTATTTCCATGAAATTTAAACTTTGAGTATTGAGAACAGCTCAGCATTGTTTATTTATCACTGGGCAATTGCAATCAAATAATTCAACCAGCTCTAGTATAGTTGTATGTTTTCTGCAAATACCTCAAACAACAGCTGAGGTTTATGCTAAAGTTCAACATTTTCTGGAAATAAACTAGAAAATATGCAAGTACTGTAAAAAGTAAAATATAATTATGTTCTTCATTATTTTATAGTATTATTTTACCTTTTACATGAGATCTTATAAAATTGTTTGGAAATTACATTATTTAAATGCCAACTTTTATGAGAAATACAGTGTTAATCAAGCCTGAGGTTTTATAAACTATATAAAACTAATAACAAATGAGAATAAGCTTTTACATCTGATCAGAAAAATATCACGATGTATAAAAGGTCGGTCACACTAATTTACTATGATCTCAGAGTATATATATCTGATTTGAAGTGACAGGTCTTAAAACACAGCACTATTTATTTTATGGGTTTGCATCAACTGTATCTATCTGTAGAAACATGTTCATATAAAATAGAAGTTCTAGTACATACAGATATTGTTGAAATGTGAATCTATCCTACTAGAAGAAAAGTACTTGTTGGAAGTGTGGGGAAAGCAAAACAGCGTAAAATCTGCAAAGCACACATTTCCTTAACACATGGTGCCCAGAACAAACACAGGACAGGATGGAGATCCACTGATTTGTGTTGCTGTGTCATTAAGGAGGAATGTGAAGTGAGGTGGAGGCCACATGGTCCTGTTCTTCCAATTTTCTCAAGCAACATTTGACATGATTCTGCAGATTTATCTACTGCTCTTCCCCTTTTCCCAAAGACTGTTTTGAGGACTCTGCAGATCTCATTTCTCATTCTTCCTCTTTTCCCACAGAAACAGTACACACCTTGCACCAGGGAATGTCCTGTGCCGTTACTCAAGAAACAATGTCTTAACCACAGTTCTACCCACTCACACACATATATGGTTAGATAAATACTACCCCGAGTCTGTATCTAAATCAGAGGGACAATAATCCGATACCAAATCGGAGGGACAGATCAACAGGTTTGCGCTCTTCCCCCCCCCCAACCAGAAGGGATGCCTTTTAGTGTTGGTAAGATTTGGGCCCTTGGCTACGCTGAGTGATTACCCAGGAATTAAGTGTGTGTGATTGCAATTGCTCTTTTTGTGTGTATTGCCATATAGCCAACCTGTAGTTTGTGCATTTATTGTAGGCAATCTCAAGGAATCTGTAGATGTTGCATAAAAATAAATCATACTATTCATGAGCCTGACTGCTTCTCTTGAACGCAACTGGATCTACAACACACGGGCTTTTTGGGCATCTGGTGTCAGGCCTATAGTCACAACCCCAATTGTCATACCTATTAAGAGAGAAATCCAGCCACACCTAACCCCTCTAATCTCTGAGGACCAGCTAGAATGCAAGAGGATCCATCTTTTACCAGATTAATTCATTAGTTTAAATGCAACAATACTGTTTTCATCACAGTGGATTAGCAAGTTTTCTTGTAAGTAATGATACTAGAACATATCCATTATCAATGTCTGTGATAGTGCCAGGAGTCTCAGAAGATAAAAAACCAAACCAAACCAAACCAAAAAACAGTGAAAAGGAGCAAGAGGTGAGAAGTTATTGTTAATACTTCAAAATCTCAGGTAGAAATGCAAGCATCCTCTAAAGAAAAGGATGGCTCCACACATGTTGATACTAGCAAAATTTTTCTTTCTCCTTATCTATTGATAATTATTATTGAATAATGGTAGGCTACCCATTAACAAGGGAGAAAACACCGTATATATTGACATGATATATTTGAGTGAAGAGTTTTAAGCAAGGATCAGGAATACAGGATAACAAAACTCAAGAGGTGAACAAATGTAAAATTATTTTCAAATGTTTTATTATATAGAAAGAGCAGTCTCAGTCTACAATAAAGAACAGAAAAGGAAAGAGATACATTCATAAAATATTCAAATTACCTTGATCCAATGAATTTCATTCCAAACTACTTAAGCAGTGGTCATTTAAAATCTTAAAGCTTCAACTGGCTATGCTTGAGATCTCACATGTGGCAGTTACATCAGGATTTCAGATGATTTGAGGAAAATAAATACAATGCTTACTCTTTAATGAGGAGGAAAAAGAAGCAGAGGTAGGGTTAGACCAGTAACATGGATTTGACATCAGCACATTTAACAGCCTTCTATGGAAGAACTGAACAGCTGAAATTGGAGAAATTAACTACAAATAGGAAAATAGGAAATCCAACAGTGTATCCAAATTTATACTTAAAAGGGACTAATCATCTGCATATATATGGCATAGGCAGTAATAACTGAGCAGGTAGAAGATTAGCAGGAACAGGATCTAGGGGAAGAAACCTTGAAATACTTCCATAAAACTTCCCCTGCTGAGTTCCAGCAAGGCTGCATCTAAATCTCTTTTAGATCCTGAACTTCACAAAATTTGTGAACTGTGTGAGGAGTGTCCAGAAAAAACACACATGAGAATGATCAGTAGCATAAAAACATGACCTATAAAAAACAAATAAGAAATAGGTGTTGCTTATCTATAAATTGAGGAAAAGGATTAGATATGTTCTGATCCCTGGAACTCAAAAAATAAGAATAGTTATAAAAGTTAGTAGGTTTCATCAACAGAGAATTCTTTCTTTTAGAAGCAACTTTATATGTAGGTTAGGAAGGAAACTAGAAATTCTGCGTAGAAGTGTATCAGAAAGGTTTGTAAGGCAAGTGTAGTAATCCTGACTGGAAAAGCATTGTACATCAAGGAGGTGGTGATCCAGATTACAGTTGACTGGAGTACACCTAAGTCTGTGCTTTCCTGCACATCCAGCATGGTCTTCAGCCTGTGTTGTGCTGCACAAATACCTTGGCTGCAGCATAAACTCAGTAACCTCACTGCAGCGGTGCTACCTGAAGGCAGCTCCCATCGGGCACCAGTGATTGTGCCACCTGTATGGTCTCACCTTTAACTAAAAGCATGGCAAGAAATTCTTAGGCAAACATAATTTCTGTTTGACAGCAGAAATGAAGGATGGAGCTGCTTCCTTGTAAGAAAATCCTATAACAGCTCAGAAGACTGAAATTAGAGATTCTCTTTTATGGATGGGGTTTACTCAGGATGCTGCACATAGATAAGAGGCCCACTTGATGCTATGGGTTCCCAATATCTAAAGGGATGTAAGATTACCTATAGTATTTTCTCCTTATAGTGTTAGCTCAAACAAATAGCATTTTAAAAGATACCTTACAGAGTGTCTTTCTTGCTGGAATCAGAGTGGACCAGCATCTTGTGGTGCAAAACAACCAGTAAACAACAAACAAAGCAGAAACAAAAAGTCAAAAATCCACTTGCCAGATGCCATCTTGGATTAAGCAGATATGGATTTTTTTTTGTTATTGTTCTCTCCTCACCTGTGTCTTTTCTAACACTCTCTTTGTTATCTGCTATAATCGATGCAAATGGAAATGTGTATTTGCATTTATCATAATTTGATTTAGGATAAGTGTATTTTCAAAATATGTTTTCTTCCCTCAAGGTTATAGTAAATCCATTAAGTGGAGAACTAGGACCCTTTTAAAGGTTCTTCAGCTCTCCAGTATAATCCCTAGAACATCCAGCAAAATGACATCCCTCAGAGAGTATTACATAGATGGGTTTGCTAACCTTGCTGAATGCAAGGTAGCAAGGAGCTCACCAGAACTGTTTCTGTCTATTTTTATGTACCCAGATTGAATTGCTTCCCGGTATAGTGATATGAAAAGTTGTACATCAGAAATCTTTGCTCAATTTCTTTCTACTTTTTTACATGTGTGTGTGTATGAGCCTATGTGTAGAAACACATTTATGTTTCCATAATCTAATTAGGACCATAAATAACATTCATACGCATAGAAATGCTGAGATATATACAATTATGTTTGTTTAAATTGAAGTGCTTCTTTAAATTTTCCTTTGAAATTCCAAAAGGATAAGACAGACAACTTATTGAGCAGATTTATTAAGCTTAAGTTACACTTGGCAAACTGGGGTCTTTGTCACACCCTCTTTGGAAATCCTTACTTACAAGCTCAATAAACAGGAGTCTGAAAGGCTACAGAAAAGTACAGGTATGACCTTGTAGTGGGAGCAGACTTTAAGACTTTCTAAAGCCCCTTTCAGCCTTAGTGTTGATTCTGTGAAGGATACTCTCATATATCTTATTTAAAGCATAGGTAGAAAAAAAAAAGGTTTGTTTTTGTTTTTTTGTTTTTTGTGTGTTGTTTTTTTTTTCTCTACTTCTGTACAATGTATCTACAGCTACTATAATTATATTGCTTATGACTGGATTCTCATAAATATGTTCAACTCAAGATTTTCTTTGATGTTAAGAGTAAGTCCTTCAGAAGGACAGCTGAAAACCAAGCTGTGCTATTCTTCTGACAATGTATATCCTGATTGATTCTAGGCAATCTTAGGAGTAACTGGTAATCCAAAATATTTTTCATGAGCACCTGAAAAATAGTAGGGTGTTTACCAAACTGCATAAGCAACATGATTTATAATTCACATACTAGGGTCAGTGAGGGAAAGATATCTTCTAATGACTAACAATAAATACTTGGTAAAACAGAAAAATACGAGATGAAAGCCCTGAGAAGTTTCTCCTGTTGTTTTTTTTTTTTATCATGTACTATAAATATTAATTATAAAATATATCCAAATACGTAGGAAAAAGGTGTTTCCATTATTTAACCACTTCCATATGAATAGTTGCCAAGCTTTAAAAAACCCAAATCAAACCAAACCAAACCAAACCAAACAAACCACAAACATCTTGTCATTAGTATTTAGAGAGAAATTGATTTTGTTTTCTTTGTCGTATTTGGTTTATATGAAGAATTGTTCTCATTTCTCTTTTGCAAAACATTCTTTCCCCTCCTGTGAGAAATCTAATGGAATCTTGTTAAGAAGTTATTTTCCCTTTAGATGTTCTCAATTTGTTTTCAGTGGAGCAGGAAGAGAATGGAATTTACCCCTGTTGTTATATGTTCACAAGAATTTGCTTCTTTACATACACTGGCATTATTATCATTCTGCTTTCAAAGTGAGTGCTGTGAGCATTTACACGGTGTAGAACTCCCCACATCTCCTATACACACATATAAAAAGCTTTTGTGAGCAAGTCCATCCTTCCGTCCTTTTTAAGCCTTCTGTTTCTGGAGTAGATCTTACTGACGCTGCACCGAGTGGAATTACCACTCAATTCTTTAGTTTAATATGCCTTAAAGTCATACATATTTTTATATTATAAAATTGTGGAGATACAACTGTGGAAGCACACAGTGTTTCCACTTTAAAGAGTTTCTATTGTGTTAATACTGATTTCTGCTACAGCTTCCAGGAAGATAGATTTTTTTAGATTCTTTTCTCCAGTATCATTTCAAAACTTGAGGTGGTGTTTGTTTGATGACTTGCCTGTAAACTGCAATATTAGGTTTGATCTGTAGCTTCTCTTTTTTATGTCTTGTATATCTAATTTTATTTCCTTTGATCCTTCTTTCTTCCTCATTGTTGATATTTCCTTTGTTCTTTTGCTTCCCCCATCCCCATGCTTTGCTCTTCTAAGACTCACTCACCTTCATTTTCAATTAATCCCTGCCTCTGCCACCTCCTATATCTTTGTTGGTTTAGTTCTGATGTCTCTCTATGGGTTATCTTTTTATCTAGACATCTGATTTTGTTTAGCTTTTAGTCTGTTAAATTCTCTCCATTGCTTCAATCTCTTTTAATCTTCTCTTAGTATTGCTTTCTGTTATAGCTCTTGGTCTTTCAGAGGGAAGTGACAATGCTGACAGGGACCATCACTTATTAAATTGAAAACAATAATAAGTAGTCACTTTTTGCTGCTAAGATATGTTAACTATGTGACCAGAATTAAAGATACGCAGTTCAGTAGAGCCTTATTTCTGCACCTGAAACATTCAGAGATTGCAATGGAGGCTTCTGGTTATGCAGAATCAGCAAGGGGTAAACTTTTTGACTGCGCATGACCTCACTTCTGCTTGCCAAATAATCTCAGTTTTTATGCATATTCGAGCTATTCGTACATTTCTGATGGAGGATTTAATTTGAGTGCAGGGGTGCTAGCCTAGAAGATTTAGTGAATTATTAATGCTTATTGCCCCATGGAGAAGACAGGCTTCAAACAGGGCCACTGCTTTTCTAAATCACTTGATAAATATCCTCTTCTCTAAGTGGATGAACCTAACATATGCAAATGTCATACCTGAAGAAATTACAAAGAAATTAAACATGTATTAGAAAAGATATTCTACATTTCAACGTAGATGTAGGAATAAAATCTAGGGAGAAGCATGAAAAAAGACTTTTAGAATATCTGAAATCCTACTTAGACTTCCTCACTGTTTCTGTCTATTTTTATGTACCCAGATTGAACTGCTTCCTGGTATAGTGATAAAAAAAGTTTTACATCAGAAATCTTTGCTCAATTTCTTTCTACTTTTTTACATGTGTGTGTGTATGAGCCTATGTGTAGAAACACATTTATGTTTCCATAATCTAATTAGGACCATAAATAACATTCATACACATAGAAATGCTGAGATATATACAATTATATTTGTTTAAATTGAAGTGCTTCTTTAAATTTTCCTTTGAAATTCCAAAAGGATAAGAGAGACAACTTATTGAGCAGATTTATTAAGGTCAGGTTACACTTGGCAAGTTATGATTAATTTCTCATCCTTCTGTCAGACAGTATCCACAACTATCCAAGAGAATTCTGAAGTTAAGATCATGAATGCATTTTTTAGGTTTGCAAGTTCAAGAGTTTGCAAGCACACAGAACTAATGTGCAAGCTCATTAAATTAGCAGATGGATGGAAAAAAAAAAAGCATGTGGTTTTAGCTTCAGTTTTCCTTAAAACATGAAAAATTTTTAATTGCTTATAAGGTTTGTTAGATGTCATTGTGAGAAAATATATGGCGGTATTATTTTTGGTAACAAAATTTTGTGTCCTAGTGATGCTGATATTTCGTGTCCCTTCTGCTCTTTAGTATTCTTAATCTTCAGAAAGCAAACAGAATTTACTTTAAAGTTATATCTTCAAACATCCCAGACAAACTCATCTCACAGAAAACCATATTCCAGTCTTTAGTCTTTTCTAAAGGGCATAGTTCATCAACAGAAACCTTTGAACTCAGAAAATGGTGTAATGTTGAATAAAAAAACCATTCCCTGTCCTCACTACAGCTGTTAGCTACAGCTATCCTTTCTCTAAAGTCCTCATGGACCACCACGCACAGACCATTTCATGACTCCATTATTCCATCCTGGGTGATTAAGAAAATAAGTAAATTTTAAAAATCAAACATACATTAACTCTTCCTCCCCCTTTATTATTGCTATCTGAGTAGTTCAAGAACATCTTAAAACTTTTTCCCGTGTCTTTTTCCAATTGTCTCTTCCTTGGTTGGAAGAGATCAGCTATCAGTATATCTGAAAAATAAAACTAAATGTGAAACTTCAAACAGATCCTTCTTTTTAAAAAAAAAAAAAAAAAAAAAAAAAAAAAATCTGCATACCACAGTTCTGCTGAGAAACTTTTATAAATTCTGAATAAATCCAGCTATTCAAAGTGATCAAAGATCTGCTTCTATTACTGGGGAATTTCCTCCCTTGTTCTCAGTCTTTTTTCACAGGGATCCTGAGCTAGTCTAGTCTGTTTAATTGCTGTTTCTTTGCACACCTAAGGGTAGCACTGCAAAACAGTGGGTGGACAATTCAGCATTGACTTACAGTCTTAGTGAAGATGATGGCATGACAGATTAAAGCATTACTGTGTGTGGCACACTGACAGACAGAAAGAGAGAGATGAGTGTGAGAAAAGTCCTCATCTACTTCATTGTATTCTGAAATCTGCCTCGTATGAAGAGTGGGTAGGTATATGACCTCCACTCCCCACTTTTTTTGGCATTTATAAAGTTTGTGGAAATTAAACTTGCTTTGAAAGTACAACTTCTAATTCACAAGCAAGTGCAGTTTTGAGGAAACCTGAAACATTAAACATTTAGGTTGAAACTCTAATTGCTTTTTTTCACATTAATAAATAATCTAGTGGGGTTTAACTTGTCATTCAATAATATATTCTCCTCATCTAAATATTTCAAGGTATCTGGCTTACACCTAATCAAAGCTGTGGGTTTTTAGACTTAAACATAGGTTTGCATCTCACTCCATTTTTACTTGTATAAGAACTCTTTTCATCTGCAGCTACAATAGATCAGCTATGCTTTCAGCACCTACATTAAAAAAGTATTCATAGGCACTTCAAAGAGTTATTAAAAAGTACAAGCTGATATCTCAAAACCATATTTAAACACCAGTTGTATAAAACCAAGTAATGGCAAAAAGTCAAAGGAAGAAAAAATTATGTGATGAGGGTATCTGAAACAAAAAGAGCAACCACATGGTTCTGATTTTTTATCATTGAGTTAACCTAACGAAGCCAGAAACTTCACATATGCTAAGTCATAGTTCTATTAGGACTAAAAATCTCTTAGTACTGCAAGTATTGCAAGGAGACATCAGGCTGTGACTTAATTGATACTTGGGAAGCAAGGTAACGCAAAGGTGGGCATTTGGGTTTAAGAGTTCAAAAAGAGTTCAGAAAAATCTGTTTTCAAAACATGCTGCGCAAAACTGTTTCTACTCTGTCATACAGGCAGATGAATTAAAAGAGGTGAAAGATAACAGCCTCTCAGAAGACATCAACAACATTGTCCCTTGGGGTAAATTCCATAGCATCCATTTGGCCAGAAAACATGTAAGGGCAAGCCTGTGGAGGTCAGTAAGAAATATCCTTCCAGAGCAAAAAAGATCACAGCTGTGAAAGCAAACCTGGCTTAGCACCTTGCTACAGTGCATCCACTGACTGGACACCCTCTGAGTCCACCTGCACACACATTTTTTTCTATCAGTCTGATGTTTATGTAGGCTAATTGTGAGGCCTCCATGTAGGCAGTGGATCTGGCAAATAGATCACTTAAAATAAGTGCAGCTGCAGTTGAAGTAACTTACACCTAAACACCTGGGAACATTGAAACCCCCATTATTTTGTAGGCTTGGAAATGCCTTCAATCAGTTCATAAATTTCAATATTTCTTTGTTGATTTCAGAAAGTTGTTTCTGCACTAGGTGGTCTTATAATTTTACATCCTACAAACTAAAGTTGTATTCACAACACATCTTTGCAGACAAATTATTATTATCTGTTTTATCATTGGGATAATTATGATTACTGCACAGATGATGTGCCTTTTTTCTACTCATTCTTGGAAAACAGTAATTAGGATAGTTGAGAATTTCATTTAATTTTAAAAAGAATAAAACACAAATGTAATATACTTGACAGTAAGGATATCTCAGAGATAAACATAGTAAATCTTGGTAATTTAATCATATTCAAAATTTAAAAAAACTTTAAAATATATAACACATGGGAAAGAGAAGCTAATACTCTCATTAGTGACAGTTGGAAAGGAACAATTTACTACTTGATAGAATTTCCTTCAGGGGATTCTTACATGAAGAAAGCATGTTTAACTGAAGCTGCCAGAATTGATATAAGGAAAAACAATAGTCATATTTTTGAGTTGAAATAAATCTACAGGAAGCTGCTAAACATGCAGGCCTAAGATCTTTACAACAAAAGTGGCATAGCAGAACAAGGATGCTGTACTCCAGAAGTTATAGAGGAAAGCTTGCTCAGAGTCTTAAGCATGGTAACATAATGTATAAAAGAATTTTTCATTTCTCACTAGATGGATTAATTATTTTTACAATAAATATATATATTTTATAAAAAAGTATTTATTTTTTTCTATGAAGTTCTCATGAGTAAACATATCAATAAATTTAAGAAAAAATTAAAAACAGTTTAAGGACAATGATCTAGTCCCTAAGAAACAGAAAATAATTTCAGGGCACATATGTCAAAATATATCACCTGAATAACAGATACATTAGGTTTAAATCGGAGTTCTGTAAGTGTGAAGGAAGAAGAATCTGCATTCTGTCCTCACTAAATTATTATTTTTAGATATATAAAATATTGCTAGGTCCACCTTAAGGTTTATTAGATGTTGAATTCTGGAACTCATAATTTTCTTCCTGGCAAATCTTTTCCAGAGAGGTCTCTCTGTAGTAGCACCCTAGGATCCATATGCTGAGGAGTAAAGCTGAGCTGAGAACTGCTGAAATTCACCACCTTAGATCAGTCTGATGGGTTTGTTCTAGAAGTAGAGACTAAGAGGTTGCAAAATCAGTCTGCTTTGAACATTGTTCATAGCCATGAACACTGCTCCAGCCTAGGATGGACCACAGAGTGGACTGCCACCTTGCTGCTAACAACTTTTTCAGGTTTTGCTTGTCTGGAGGAAAGAGCCACATGAGAGGTTTTTGCCCCTGATGCTCGAAGCCTGACAGCATGACAGGCTCTATGGTCAGTTTTTAGTGGCTCCCAAATAAACAAACCACCAAAAATAAAAAATTGTCAACATAATTAACAAGCCCTCCACAACTATTCAATTACAGGTTCAAATGTTGATGAGAGGAGAACAGAAGAACTTCCTAGGGTTTAATAACAACCCAAAACACAGAACAAAGCACCACGCCTTAGAGTTTACTGACAACCCAAAACACTCTATCACTCATGTAACACATGAGGGCTCTCAACCTCGAGGACTTTCTCAGGGCAGCATCCCAACCCAAGTCATCTCAAGGAGTTTCCTTGGGTGGCATTCTGACCAAAGGGGAAAGTCCACAACCACAGCATGCTGCTCCATGGGCACTAGATCAAAATAGCTTCCCCGGGGGTCTCCATTTATATCCAGGCCGAATCTGATTTGTGGTCAATAGTGGCCAAAGGCCCCAACTACTGTGAAGCCCACAAAACAAGAGCACTCAATAGCTGCTACACTTCAGCAACCAAGATGCCCTATATTCATTGGGTGGGTGCACCTGCCACATCAGCAGGGTTTCCACTGCAGGGATCTAGCAGGAAAACTTTCAAGTCAGGTGAAATTACTTCTGAAGACTCATCTGCATGGCTAGTGCAACAGGATACCACTCAAGTTAATATGAGAAATTCTTTGTCACCTAAGCACTACAGATTCATACCCCCCCGCTGTAGGGACCAGTGGTTTCAGTATGTCAGTGAAACATCAAGAAAGTTATATCTCTATCTTTAGGCAATGTTGAGGCTGATTTCAGAAGATAGGGATGGTAACAGTCAAAGAACAAACCCACTGCATCCAATTCTTGTCCAGCTCTGCAAATAGGCATATGTGTAGTCTTTTGTCCTCATATTTGAATGTAACTTAGCATAGTAAAAAGCAAAATTTGAAGTAAATTTAGAGTTAAAAAGCAGTCTAGCTGTGAAATGCCTTGCTAGCACTGAGAAACTGCAAGCTATGATGTTGTAAGGCAGTGGCAAGTACAGATCTTGAGACCCTTCTGTTTAGTGATATAATACATGAAATTACCAGGAATCTGTTCTACAGAGTATTTCTAGACCACAGAAAGCTTATCTCATCTAGCAAATTTAGTGTTTCTGTTGTATAGCACTCCTTCAGTATGTGACTGTGTATATGTTTTAAAACATTTTTTCTCTTAAAACTTTTCA
The DNA here is from genome assembly GCF_965140245.1 of Athene noctua. NCBI lineage: Eukaryota > Metazoa > Chordata > Aves > Strigiformes > Strigidae > Athene > Athene noctua. The sequence goes on from NC_134037.1 coordinate 49,405,792, forward strand.
TCCTAATTCATGTATTTTAAAGACATGTTACTACACAGCAATCTTTTCTCAGCCCAGTCTCACTGTGAAATTAATACTTTCCTCACCATTTCTCTTTTCAGCAAAACTAAATTCATTGATGAAGAAAGATATAGTAAGAATGTGTGTGCAACTTACACTTGTTACCGGCCAATTATATCAAGCATCTAATTAAGTAAAATTAAGGTTTAAAAGGCAGACACCAAAGAACAGTCAAAGAAAGTCCAGTAGTGTAAATACTCTGTATAAATGTACGTTTCTGAGTTCACTTCAAACGAGAAATTCAGATCTTGGATATTATAATGCTATATCTATTACTCAAAATTTTAAGAAGAATGGCATGAAGTGCATTTTAAAAAAAAAAAAAACAACAAAAATCTATGTACAATACTGTAAAACAATTATAACTCTTTTGTGCCATACATTTACATTTCGCAATAGTGGAAACAGTATTTCAAGACCCTGGGTTTGTTCTAATGGTGATTACACAAAAAATAACCCAAGCTGACACTCCTCTAGGCATCTGACAAGCTGACACTGACAGTACTGTAGTTGCAATATTGCAGCTGTCTTCATGAAGGCAACAGCTGGCCCTGCTCTAGCTTCCAGTGGCAGACGCACTCATCCTATTCTAAACAAGTGTATTTATTAAAGCTATTGCAAGAAAAGCATTATCTCTAAATGTTCACAGACAAAACCAAATAGTCCAAACGGATGTGAATTTAATGGCTGTGGAAACACCATACCCTCGTTAAACCTGCCCTGGTCAGTGGACCAACTTGTGTCTCACAACAGTATTTACTTGGCTGTGTAATCTTTCAGCTTGGACATTATCTTTCATTGGTATCAGTAACTCTTATTTTAAAACCAGTAGAATATTGAAAGTACACAAGAAAACAACTTACAGAAGCACACAATCCAGAGTTCAGGTTGAGCACTACAGTAAACACATTAACACAGATAAGTATACAATAGGGACATCTAGAACAGCAGATTTTCCTTTAATGCTTATGTTTTATAACAAACATACAAATATACTTAGTACATAAAAGTGGGTTTAGGTCACTAAACATAAAAGTGGGCTTAGATTGGATGAAAATTATTTTAACAACATCTTAAAGTGTTTGGGGTTTGATTTTGTGATTGCTGGCAGGTTTTTTTATTTTATTCCTCGGCGACATCTTTAAAAGACTAAAATTAATGATAACTTTAATTAATTAATTTCATGACGGTTATACTTTAGGAAAATAATCTTCTCAGATAAAGATACCAGTAAGTGCAGCTAGAGCTTCCATCTTTCATATAAAGTGCAAAATTAATGTTTTCACCAGCTATAGTAATCAAGGCTCTTGTGGCACTTATAGAAAGCTTAGACATGTTAATTCCAGTGTCTTGGTTAAATTATATATTAGGTAAATCAGTTTACTCTCTAATTCCTGTTAGACAGTTGCAATCTTCATAACTTCTGCTATATTACCATAAATCTGTGCATTCCAAGTGGTTACACTTCAACAGAAGGGACTCAATTTCCATGTGTTTGGTCTGCAAATTGCTTTAGGATTTTCTGAAATAATAATAGTAGTAAAAATCATGAAATCAAGGAATAAAATTCTACCATGGGGTAAAATTTGTTCATTGAGCTAAAATAATTGTATTTCTTTTATATCTGGAAATAATTTAGCCAATGCTGAGTGGAATTTTTATGTTTCAAATATGTTTTAAATAAAAGTATTTGAATTCTTAATTCCAGGAAAATATTATCCTTTCCTACATTTTTTGCCTCCCTCCACCACAAATCATTAGGTATGAGGCTGTTTTGTGAAAAATACAATTCAGATTCCCTCAGTCTCTCCTGAATTCACTTTGAGTGCTCGGTCTGAAAAATAAAAGAAGATGAAGTGTATTTTATCACTTCATGGTATGACATGATGTGTCAAATTAAAAATAATAATAAAAAAGATTTGGACTTGTCAGCACCTTCTTTGTTGATGTTCATTCAAATTATTTTTAACAATTTGGTCCAACTCTAATTATCTCTATGCTTGAGTAAAAATAATGACAGAATCACAGATGTTCAGTTCAAGATGGAATTATATATGGATTATTTCTCTGGAGTTGTAATTCTTTCCTTGCGCAGCAGAAGCAAAAAGAAGCATGGAAGAATCAAGTACCTGTGTCCAGCTCTGTGACATGGTTTGAACTCAGCTGGTAGCCAGTCACCATGTGGCCAGTCATTTACTTGCCCCCCCCCCTCCAGCGAGATAAGGGAGGGACCACAAAACAACAGTAAAAATAGTAAGTCCAAACATACAATATATAGTGCAGTGGCTCACCGACCAGTGACCAGTACACAGCCCACCCCCAGCAGCAATCCCGACCACACCAGAAGTCCTGCCATGCCGACCTGGAAACCGAAACCTAAAACAGGTAGTGAGAGAGCATGTGCTCCCTATATACAGAGCATGACGTCACATGATATGGAATACTCCAGTGACCGATCCAGGCCCGGATCTCTGGCAGTTTAACAGCCCAAGGAATGTTAACTCTATCCTGGCTGAAACCAGGACACTCTGGGGCCCCCAACATATAAAAGACATGCACCTGCTCGAGTGGATCCAGAGGGTCACGAAGGTGGTCAGGGGACTGGAGCACCTCCTTTACAAGGACAGGCTGAGAGAGTTGGTGTTCATCCGAGAGAAGGGAAGGCTCCAGAGAGACATTATAGTGGCCTTCTAGTGCTTAAAAGGGACCTACAGGAAAGATAGGGAGGGACTTTTTATAAGGGAGTGTAGGGATAGGATGGGGGTCACGGTTTCAAACTGAAAGAGGGTAGATTGAGATTAGCTATAAGGACGAAATTCTTTACTGTGAGGATGGTGAGACACTGGAACAGGTTGCCCAGAGAAGCTGTGGCTGCCCCCTCCCTGGCAGTGTTCAAGGACAGGTTGGATGAGGCTTTGAGCAACCTGGTCTAGTGGAAGGTGTCACTGCCCATAACAGGGGGTTGGAACTAGATGATCTTTAAGGTCCCTTCCAACCCAAATCATTGTGTGATTCTATAATCTTTAAAATCTGCCTAATTTATCCAAACAGAATCTTCAACTTCTAGCAGCTTTTATTCTCTAGCAACAAGGAAAGTTGTCTCCTTTTTTCACATCCTTAATAATAACTATATTAGCCTTCACATAACTGGGCTATTTCAGTAATCTCTTCCAGCATATGGTATCAGTCACTTCTTTGCAAAATGTGGTGACTCTGGGTACCAGTCAAGTGAAAATTAACAGCAACAACTAACCTATTATCGTGGGAAACAAAGTTGAGACTCATTGATTAGAAGTACATGTTTCATTCTTTTAGATTTATTCTCTATGCCAGGTAAAGAAAAAAAAAAAAAAGTTATTTTTAGATCAACAGCAAGAAATAAATTTTTTAACAATTCAGATATTAAGTGGAATCTTAATAAAATATTAAAGACATTTACATTTAAGATACATGCTTGCGTTCACATTATGTTACAAACTACTACTTATCAGGAACACTGAAAATCAAGGAATTTTCTTCCCCAAAAGATGCAAATCTTACTTTTCACAATGTTTTTAAATTCCTTAAAATAACATTCATTCATTCATTATCGAACAAATAAATTCTCTCTTTCTGAACAGCAACGAACCTTAATGAAATGAAGGAATACAACCGGACTTAGATCTGTACTCATGTAAGCTATCTATAGTATTAGTTTAAACACCAAAAAAAGATGGTACCTCGTCTCTGAAAGGCAAAATGTTATTCTAAGAAGAGATCGTACCTTTTGTCTTTACATGCTTTGTTCCTAGTTTATTGGCATCATGGCTATGATAAGGTTCTTTAGCCTTTGAAACGCTGAATTCTGCCATTAATTTTGTGTGCTTAGGAAGGGTGGGATACGGTGAAACATGTACATTTTATGAAGGATTTGGGGAAAGCAGTCTTCTTGATTGTATTTTTCTGCAGTACTTGCATGATAGGATTCTGACACTGGACTGTAGCCTCCAGATAAACCTGCTATCTAAATTTACAGTAATAATTAGCAAAAGTGGTAGCAGATACTCTGTGGTTTTTCCACCCCATACTCAGGAAAAATCTCTCTATCCCATCATTCATGTTATACATAAAAGATTGGAGTTTGTCAGCATTGACTCTTGGTGATAGAGCAGATGGAATAGATGGCCATGCATTGGATAAAGCAGTTGCTATTAGCAGCTTTGGACCTCACCTTTTTATCCAAACTTTTTTCTCATCTTTAAAGATGTATTTTTCTTGGATTTTTTTTCTTGTGTTAATAGGCAGTAAAGTAGCTATTTAAACCTGCTGATCATTTACTCACTGTTCAGGCTCACTTATTACAACAGAATTTTTTAAAGGTGTGCCTTGAGGATGACATTAAGTATAATCTCTACAGCAGTTAAGTTGTCTCTGTTAGAGGTTTTACTGTCAAATAAGAGAGATTACACACAGATGCTCTGATTTCCTCTTCATTCTTCATCCTGGTTGAGTCCTGCTGCTGAAGGCAGAGATCATAATTTTTTGGTGTGAGTCAGTAAACTTTGCATAATAATTTGTCTTTTTATGCTTAAGGTCATCCTTACCTTTAGTTAAAAAGCAAATCAAACCAAGAAGAAAAACACAGAGACACTCTCCTCCCCCCCCCCCCCCATTTTCAAGATTTAAAGTTTAGTCAAGTAATTTCAATGAACCATTCCTACATCTGAAGTTGACCACTAGCAAGTCTCTGCTACTCAATTACTCAATACACAGAGTGTAAGAAGATGGTTGTTCATTAAAATCCTGACTTATGGAAGAAGGTGAGACAGACTTTAATTGCATTTGACAGCTCTTCATTGCACCAGCTGTATTTCAGTGGTGTTTTTTTTGTGGATGGTGGGGCTTAAGCTAAACCCAAGATATGCCAAAAAAGGTACAGACCAAAGAATAAAAGCAAGATGATTAAGCAAATAACACCTGGACATCCCTCTACATGGACTAGAATCGACTTTTTTTTTAATGTGAAACTTTCTTTTCACCAGAGAAGTAGAGGAAAAATGGCTGTCACAGAAAAGAAATTGTAGAGTCAGTGCAGAGAATAAGATTAAAGGAAGCTGTGAGTATGTGTTGAACAGAAAACAAAAAGGTCTGATATGTGAACAGAACCTATAGAGAATTATCCAAGTTAACCATCAACTTATATGTAAGAAAGAGGGTAGAAGTGAAATCAGAGGGCAAAAATATTGTTTAGATGATCAAAAGATGTATTTTTTTTATAGGGAGTGATTAAAATGAGAAAACCAGAGAAGATCAGAATAGAAGTGATAATTAGAACAGGCTGTACATTTTTCCATTAACATACCAGAGCTGTCCTGATTTGCAAGTTTATGAATTTCCAGACTTTTAACCCAGATTCTTCATAACCAATTTGCTCACATTTCATCTAGAAGCCATTAGTAGACTCCACAGGAAGAAGTGCTTTGTGCTTGCTATATGATATTGCTTTTACATGTCTGAAAAAGATCCAGCTTTTCATCATTTTTGGTTCATGACATCACCAAGTTATACATATAACAAAAAGGTGCATTAATCTAAATAATGAAAGGCTGAACTCCTACTGACAATGAAATTAGTATTCAATTATTGTAGCTGAAGAAGCTATGATAGGTTTCCCAGGTGAAAACAAATAAAGAATTCATTGAAGAAAACGTTTTTCACTCTTTGTTGTATCACAAAAACGTGTGACTCTGTATAATACTTTTAGGGGGGATTTAGGGTTGGTGATGTTGTAACAGGACTAGTTAATTAGATTATGAGCTGTGGAAAGAATGATACATACTCATATTGATGCACTATGTGCTAAATATTTTAGATTAATAGTTTCAGGGGAAAAAAAAATAAAAAGAGGAAGAAAAGGAAGCAGACAAATATTTTACTATTAATACTGTAAAAGTATTGTCACTTATTTCAACATTCATCCTTATCTAAAGCTGTTAAAGATCTCAAGTGACTGACTGGAGATTCAACATATCTTCAATCAACCATTATACTAAAAAAATATAAATTTGATGAGAAGCAAAAAAGAAAGAAAAAAAAGTAATCAAATTAACACATCAATCCAATCAGTATTTATTTTAATTTTGGCTCTTCTAGTTACAAACAAATCAAAAACTAATACGGTGCTGAATATGTGGACTGTTAAGGAGGTTTGGAAGGGATGTTAGGTTACACCCTCCAGGTTTCCCTGTCCATGCTAGAAAGACTGCTGCAAGTATTCACTCACCAATGACAGGGAGGTGACACTAGTTCCCTTCTGACAGGAATTAGTCAAACAAAGAAGAAAAAATATCCAAATTACAGTAATCAAGTACAGAGCTACTTTACAAGTATCCCTTGCTTCACTTTAGGTTTCCTTTTCTCCAGCTTTACCTCCCAGGTTCTTCTCCAGTGGTGACCATTTGCCCCTCCCAAATAAAAACCTGCTCCTGATTGTTCTTAACCCATTGGTTCCAGTCTACTGTCACGATGCCCCTCTTTTTGTATTTATGATAGGACTACCATGGTAATCTCTTTTCAGTCATCAATCCACAAAGTCTTTGTTCTATTTCGTTATCTACAAGTTATTTTTCACACCATTGTCTTGTTAGTGTAGCCATAAATCGGGGTTAACCATCTGCTTAGTCTTTGCTTTCTCTTTGATTTAAAGAATGTTCAGCAGTTTCTCATGTTGCTGTCTTATTAATACAACTATATGGCCAGAGTGAGTAATTTGTTTGCAACGCTCAGCAGCATCACCGTCCATTTCCGAACATACACTTTACCTCTTCGAACAGAAAAGACCTTCTGTACTGGTCCTTTCCAAGTATGGGATTCATTACAAGTAATTTCACTACTTTAAAAGGTGAGAGCAAGCTTGATCAGTTAATCTACTATAATGAATGTGCAGGTGCCTGGAGCGATTTATGCTAAAAAAAAAAAGGGAAGAAATATCCTTACTCTTTGACCTCAGTAGTTAGCTACTAACCTGAAGCCACTTAGTTCTCAGAACCAGAGCGTGTGTGTGTGTGTGTGTGTGTGTGTGCGTGCATGCATGTGTATGTGTGTGCAAGCCTCATCCTACTCATTCTTCCATCAGGCTTCTAGGACCAATTCCTGGGTTTAAAGTATTTAAAACCTAAGCAATATTTAAAGAACTTTTAAAGATAATTCTAGAAGCTGTTACTGACAGGAGACATCATCTTGAAACTTCTAACAAGGAGCCAGTGAAGACCCATAGGTAAAAGGAACTGAGTTTTTCTCCACAGGCACAGCACTATTTAAACTCTGCTTAACTTAAAACATAGCTACAAGATTGTATGAAGTTCTTCCTTGGAGAAAATTTGTATTTTAAGTAGATTCATTTCAGTCAGATAGTCAATTATAATAGAGAATACTTTCAAAAAGGATCAATAAAGTGTACTGAAGACTACAAAAATGTATTGTGGGTTTGGTTTGGGGTTTTTTTACTTAATGTCCTTTTTGTCCCACTAAATGTTTTACTGTGTTGCACTGTGCAGTGTTAGTACGAAGAAAATACATATTTTTGTTTCTTCTCTCATTTTTTCACCTTTTTTCTTCCCACTGTTTATTTTTTATATATTCAATATTTTTTTCATTATATTGCTCTCTTTTTTTTTAATTTATTCTTTTCTATAGTGGTATTTTCCCTTAATTTCTTTTTTTCTAGGAGCATGGATTCTTTTATTTATTCTTCTTAAAGAAATAGTATTTATCATGCTATTTTTTTAATGGGAACAAGTAGATTTTTTAACCAAACAACAAGTTCTAAACATATTTTTTTCTGTATCACCAAGATATTACTCAAGAAGCCAACAATAACATTTATAGAAACTGAAGAGGTATTTACTTACTTGAGGTACTTCCCCATCTGTCTGTAAATAGAATATAAGCATACTGAAAACACAGAAATAAATAATTAATGGAAATTTTGCATAATGACTTCAGAAAACATGTTCCTATGCCTTCTCCATGATCTAACTTATTTATTAAATCTGTATGAATCAAGCAGCATGGAATTTTAAAAAAGGAAGGGGAGGGAAAAGAAGATATTTCATAAACTTGTAATATTCATAAACTTGTAATAAACACATACTGATTAAATTATTCTAAATTCTCTCTTACTTCATCTATTTTTCAGTGTAATGTGATAGCTCTTAAAAACACATTTTCTAGACACTAAAAATCCACAGTGCTGGAAACAGAACCTGCACGTAGTGTCTCTTATGGTTTTACAAAGTTACATTGCAACCTACTGTGAAAGAATGAAAAGGTCGCTTGTAATTAGAATCTACATTTGTTCTGGTATGCACCTAATAGGGCAATCAGTAACATAGAAGGGAATGTAATAAAATAAAAAAAAAATAAAGGAAAGGATACTCAATCTTTGAATTGCTTCTGCGAAAACCTTTTCAAGCTCTTAGCCTTAGAAAAATGTCTTCTTCGTGTGTGAAAAAAAAAAAAAATAAAAAGAACAGAATAAATTTTAATGATCCTGGAAATATTTTGATTTATCTTCCCAAATATTTTAAGATTGGCATGAAATCTACACTTATGAAATCATTCACCACAGTCTATACATATATTCCCAAGTTAATTTTTCATAAGTGAACTTTCTTGTGAGTTCATCTGTGTTCCAAAAGGAAACCTGTTTACACTGCAATCTAATATTCTAGGGCTTTACACTGTATTGAGAATACAAAGCTACAAATAAATTCCAATACTATAATGTGTTGAAAGTGTACCTACCCAGCAAGGAACCTTTTAATAGATGCTAATTCCTTGAGTGCTTGCTATTGACACCTATAGAGAGGCATGCTGATGACAGCATCTCTTAGGCTCTAAATACTGGACATCCTGTTTGCCTGCACTAGAGGACAAAAAGTTGGACACTCTGCTTGCCTTCTTTTACAAGACAAGCCCCAGAAAACAGATTTTCTCTTGCTTTTATCACAGCGAGCTGCCAGACTCCAGTCACTACAGGAGCTATGCCATCCACCTGCTTAATTCAAGAATCATGCTGGTTATTGCATCCCAGGTCAAGGAACTGATAAACAGTTCAGACCATACATTATCTTCAGTTGACAAAATGTTTTGCCCTTCGTGCTCAGAGAAGAGTTCTGCAGTAACTACATTAGACATCGTGAATGAGACTTCACTTTATCTAGCTTTAACTGTCTATAATCAGGTGACTAATCCATATCATCATCTAGTATCCCTCTAGGCACTTAAAGAAGGTGATTCACCCCATCTAACAATACATGTCCAAGATAGCAAGCATGAAGTGTCAGCTGGAGTGCTTTTCTCTCTCCACTGACAATCATGGAAGCATGCCTTCCTTAAAACAGGTACTGAATTTTAGATAGAGCTTATAAAACAATATAAATCCACTCACACAGGAGAAAATACGAGCATAGCCCTGTGAATATAAATAAAATTTCCTAAATTCTTGGAGTCTTGTTTTCAGACTAACCAATTTATTACATATTAAAATATATTTTATTTTCTGTTTTTTTGTTAACAGAGCATCTGTAACATCCACAAGTCACACCGGTTAGTGCAGCCATTTACAAACAGACTGTGTTACTGGTCTGGCAAACCTATGGATTTTAGCACTAGGTGAAGGACTTTCTTGAGGCCAAAAAAGCTGAAGTTTACAGGAATTTAAAAAGAGAAACTTAGAACAAATCTACTAAACTCAGCTGCCTTAGAAATCTGACTTTAAACAGTGAATGACTGGAACATAATTGTACCTCTGAGACTAATCTTCTGTTTGCATACTTGATGATTTAAATTATAATAGGTACCCATTCAATTAGTAAATAAATTATCTCAATATGAAGTCATACCGGCAAATCATAAACTGCACAAATAGTAGAGTTAAAACGCTTGGAGACCTTGAACACTTCAGCCTTAATTCTTTTTTATATGTCTGGATGTCAAAAAGGCAACTGTAGAATATGTAAAAATTTTTTTTAAACACAGCCCGTGGAAGACAAGCAGAATATAAGAAAAACATTGTAAAAAAGGGACAAATATCAAAAAGATGGCATGTCCATTGACAAGGTTAAATCAGAATGTGTCAGGCAAGTATATTGCCAGAATATTAACTGCTTAATGGTGGTGTAAAAAAGATAAAAAAGTGACTGAAAGAAATAGGTTACTGACAGAGTTGAAAGCTAATCTTTCTACTGAAGAAAACCTTAGGACAATTTCTCTTTCTCAGGGTAGAGAAGTCAAATCTACCATAAAAACCATCTAATTTATCAGTGTATTTCTGACATTGAGCTAACAAATTTACTTCATGTCTAGATGGCTGTCTTTCAGAATGGCCAAATATATTAGTTCAAATTTAATTTAATAGATTGCCACATAAATAACCTTATATAACCCTGTTTTTTTCATAATACAAAATTTTAGAATGTTAGTCAACTCATGGTCTATGAATTCCCTATTGTTTCAGAGAAAAAATATGTAGAGTGATATTGTGATGTAATTTAGCGTCTCTGATTTTCCTTCTATTAAGCTTTCACTGTTCATAGCTTTGCACATTTCTTTTCCTTAGATTTCCTATGTCCTAGCACAAATAGGAAAGTATAGAAGCGAATGTGACAAACATTCGTTGTTTTCTCAGCTAAGTACTGGATGTCATACAGACAGCGTAGTAATTGTTATGATATCATAATTAGCCAAACCAGATCATTTATCCACACTACTACTGATTCAGGTCAATTACAATGTTTAGTTCTTGTATTAGGTAATAACAACTATTCTTCTTTTTGTTATTTTATCTTATTCATAAACAAAACATCCACATTTCCTTGAAACATTGGCAGAAATTGCACGTATGTACAGTAATGTTGTACATAGCTCTTGGAAATACTGTAAGTGTGGGCCAATGATGACAATTATGTGGAAAAGAAGTGAACAATATGCTAGCAGTATTACTGGTGTGAGCTATGGTCTCCAGTGTAACTTTAACTTAGGCTGAGCTCACTTTTGCCCAAAGTTCATGATTTTGGAAATGGTTCTAAAGAGTTAGAATAAGTTGACAGAAAACAGAAAGCAGAATCAGTCTAGGACTGTTGAACTCTGCTGGGATATATCACCTGTGGTCACTCTAACTGTTTCATTTTTCAGGTAAGTACATTCAGCAGTGCTTTACAGCCCACATACCCTGTAGCCTGCTGCCAGTGGAAACTGGGTGCACACAGCAGTCTCTTTTTGACATGAGCTGACATGCAGCAAAACGTATAGTGTATGTCATGTAGGTGTACTACTCTGCAATCAAATATATCCACTAGAACTGAAGCTTTAAAAAGGCAAACATGTGCCTGAGTAGAGACTCTAGCAGTATGAAATTTTTCTGAACACGGATTGGAAACTACCAGCTGGTAGCTAACTTGGTTTCCTCTAAGTCATCTGAAACAGGTGTTGAACTCTTCAGGGCTCATATCTCACACTCCATTTGTACACATAAGGAAATGTGTCCTGTCCTAGAATCCTAAACCCAGGAACTATTGGATAAAAAATCTTTCTGTGATGGGCCCAAAGGCATCCAGGGTATTTAGCAGTTCTATTTTGTCAAATAGCATCACAAATGCACCTACTGTGAGCCACAGGCCAAAGACTAACTGTGGAGCTGCCGTTGGCTCAGTAAACCCAAGCCCATCAAATATAAACTTTATATAAATATAGCGGTAGAGGACTCAGATAAGGCATAGGATATGCAAAACCATGGAGAAGGCTTAGGAGAGCAGAAATAGCTAATGTGGGCTGGAGACAAATTACAGTGCAAGAATAAGATTACACAGTTTTGTAAAAATGGGGGAAAAGGGTTCCTCTGAAGGTGTCTGGACTTGTTTATCTCCATAGGTTTAAGGATCTATACTAGTTGCTTTAGTGCTTTATTAGATTTTTAAAGATATTTTCAAAGTAACATATATTTACCTCTAAGAAGCTAGAACTATGCCTGGTTCTGTGTCATCACTTTGTTTAACTAGATCTGTTTCTACAGATATTTTATTTGATATATGCAAATACTACATTTCTATTATTCTTTAATTTATGTAGTTGAAAGAGTTTTTGTTTGTAGATCTGAGAACTTTTCAACAATGTGTTTTAAGGAGCTTAGTCAATATTAGCTGTTCATGCACATTCCTCTCATTTCATGTTGACTTTTAATTGACCTTGTAATTACAAAGCAATAATCATATCTAGCAAGGGAAGACAATGTTCCCTAAAGGAAATTATTTTTATCTTTATGTCTTGCTATATTTAAATGGGAAAATTTATGTTGTTTTTATAACTATATAAATATATGCAGCACCTAAATATAAGAAAGTAAGGAGATGCCCTCTCTCCTAATCTGCTGAAGTTTATGTGTTTGTGTAATTCCAGGCTACAGATGTTCAGAACATTTCTGGAAATCTCCAAGTTAAAGTCTTCAGAATGCTTTTCTACTTTCTTGTTACAGCTATGGACAAAGAATACAACCTCTGTATAATCATTTGTTAACAGAAAAAAGAAAAAAAAAAAAAAAAAAAAAAAAAAGAAAGGTCTTACAACTGAAGCAAAAAGATAAGAAATAACAGAAGAACAGTGTTCAACATATTGTCATGGTGTAGCTCTGGTAGACAGCTCAGCCCCACATAGCTGCTGGCTCACTTCCCCCACTGTGGGATGGGGGGAGAATCAAAAGTATAAAAGTGAGAAAACTCATGGATTGAGACAAAGACAGTTGAATAGGTAAAGCTAAATCTGTGTGCACAAACAAATCAAAATGAGGCCGCCATTCACTGACAGTGTCCTGCTAGCGTAGGACAAAATGAGTCTTAAAATCTGATGCATCTTAGGTGCTAATACGTTGCTTCTGTGATTTTTTCAATGCTCATTGTTTTGTCCTCTGCAGAACGAAATCTCAACTTTATTTTTTGTCCCTCAGAAGATTTTTTTTTTCTGAGTAACCATATTCAGATACATTGTTAGCTTCTAAGTTTACTGTTTCTAAATGTGGTGGGTTATCATTATCAGCATTATGCTGATTGAAAACATCTGCTTATGTAGCCAAACAAGCAAAAACATTTTTAATGCATAAAAATCTGTGCAAAAGAATAAGATTAAAAATTATGACTGTACTAGAAAATCCATGTCAATTCTTTCACATGCAGCACATGATCAGTTTTAGACACATATAAGTCAAAAACTGTACAGCTTTATTACAGCTGTGGGTAAAAATTTAGTGGGCTAACAATTCTTACCAAGCAGCAAAGACAAAGAACAAAGCCAGTCAGGTTTTTTTCTCTTGGAAATTTTTTTTTTTTTCTTAAGGAAAAAAATAAAGCATTCAAAAGGGCAAGGTTTCTTTTGCATCCATTAGGGAGAGAATATACATGTAAAAATATGACACTGAAGAACTTCAATGCTTGCAAAAGCTTGAGAGTAAATTGATATTTTTGAAGCTTTACACTGAAGGCAGAAATACAAGCTTGATTAGTGCATTTTATTGATCTTAATATGAAGTAAATTACATTTATTTTTCAAATAGGTACTTATTCATATTATTTAAGATAAATGTCAACAACATAGTATTGTAGGACAGAATATAGATAAATGTTGTGGGAGGATATCGGACTTGCACAACTCTATGAGAGTTATATCCTGCAAAGCTGTTTATTTTCCTAATAGTACATACTTATGCTCTCACCAAAGGTCTTACTTCATAATTAGCAAATCAGCAATTAGACAGTTATTAACCGTTTCTCCTATCAGCATAGGACAACACGCGCTGTGCAGACCAATCACCTTCTTGTTCACGCGGCGGTAACTTCTCACAGTTCAGTGCTTTTCCACAGTTCAGTGTTGCAGCTGTCCGTTGTTTTTCCCTGCCACCTTGGCACAACTCAGCAGTTTCTTATCTTTCTCCCAAGGCCTGTTTCTCATCAAAGCCTAGTTTCTTTTCAGAGGCTGTGCAAGGCTGACAGGCTTTGCCTGCTCCCACAGATGAACACCTTCAACATTCACATGCAGTTCAGCAACATCAACCATCTTTCTGTTCTCAAGTTTTTTTAAAGAAGTTTGGCTGTTTCTCAAAGAAATCTCAACATATGCAAAACAGTGAATTCTGAAGACTTTGCAGACTAAATATTCACCTGTTTTTATAATAGTACATTTTAAAAAAAAATGTTTGGAACGCATTTAATTTCTTTTCCCCTATTATTTAAAGATGATATTTCAAACTGTGTTAGTTAAGGTGAATTAAAATAGAGTAAATTTGTTATGGTTTTTGGTCATAATCTGCTCCATCTTTCCTATAGTAAATCTTAATTATATAGAAAAATTATCCCGTTTCTTTCTTTTCTTTTAGCTCAGATTCTCACATCTGACATTTGCAATGATCAGGTAAACAGAGTGCACTTTACTCAGACATTTTCAGAACCTAAGATAACTGAAGTTTCACCCATCATGAATAATAAAAAGTGATTCTAGTAGTCATACTAAAATAGTCAGACAAAACAGAACTGACTACCAGACCCCAGTTTTTCCCATGTCAGGGGAAAACATGATGTCTCAGGTAATGATATTTAGAAATCTGCATAATCCAACTTCCATTAATATCCTCAATTTCCTTCCTTCCATTGTAGTTCTTAAATGGTCTTCAGGAAGCAGCAGACATGATAATAAAAAATAGATATATTTTATTATCAGTTTGTCTACTGTTCGTAGATTTTGGCAAACTTAACTCTGACTGCAGGTCTGTCTGATGTTTTAGTGCACATCTTCCTCAGACAAAGCTCAGTAATAGAGGTATGGAGACAAAAAGATGTTGAAAACTTTTACAAATTACATAGATTACTAATAGTTTTTATGTTGGAGTACCTTTGATATTTTGTATAATCTTGCATGAAGTCTACATTGACATGTTTGAGATGTTTATGAGATTTCTCTGTCTTTTCTGGAATCCACTAAGTTATTTTAATCTATTGAAAATGAAAACTGTAAAATTTATTTGCCACATTAAACTCCCCCTTCCAGAAAAAAGCAAAACAAAACCCACAAAACCTAGAAGGGAAATCTGCGTATACACTTTTCAAATTAGAATAAATTAAAAAAAAAAAAAAATTAGAAGTCGGGGAATTAACATGATTCAGCTATTTTATAATATATACTTTCATTCTCAGATAATATCTTAAAAAGACAGGTTCAATGTTGAAGAAATGCACATTAGCATATCGCCTGAATTATTTCTGTGCTACGGATATTGAATTATCAGTGACATTAGTCAACAGTGCATGACTTGAAACCATGTTGTAAAGATGTTGGTGTTTAACTCTATATAACTTCATTTATGAATCTCACTCAAGGAAGGGATATACAACAGGAAAGGAATCATTATAACTGAACACTTCTTCTGTAGAAGAATTTTTATTCACTCATTCAAACTCTGTGAATGACAGTTATGTTACCACAACATATAGAAAAACGTCTGTCCTCTTGAACTTTTAATGTCAATAAATTCTTGACAAAACTTGCTAAATTCAGAGGAGCACATGAGGGAGTCATAATACAGAAACATTTAGGCAGTTTCAGATAAGAAAGAAATTCAACTGAAGCACATTCATGCTTTACATTACATTTGTAGCCAGTTCTACGGCTATTGACTGCTGGCTGCCATCATGGCTACTTGGTCTCAGAATAAGTCACGCACTGAGACTGAAGACTATCTTTTGCTGCAGTGTACGAACAAAGTCTTTACGTTTGATATTTACTGTTATCACATGATGAAAGAGAATTGATTCTAAAATTTGAGGAAAGACGAACTATACAATGCTAGTATTTAAGATTCTTTGGCAGTAAGAGAATCAGTAAAATGTAAATAAAATGTCACCTTTTGAAGCTAACAGCCCCATTAAGGATATGTTATTGAAAATAAATTAAAACAAACAAACAAATAAACATCACTTTTAGAAAGTATAAAATCATTTTGTTACTATTTCAGGGAAATACTTTTTTTTTTTTTCTATTATGTTAATGAATTATTTTATATATGTCTATATAGGTCTATGAAGAAAACAGTTTGGAGCTGACAAAACCATCTCTTCCCTGTTAACTGGAACAGATTTCAGCTTTTAGCTTACTCATCAGCCCAGATAAGACTCTCCACAGATGTCCTGGTTTCGCTGGGATAGAGCTAATTTTTCTTCTTAGTAGGTAGAATAGTTCTGTATTTTGGATTCAGTATGGGACTTAGTATGATGAATACTGGTCCAGGGGAGGGTGAGCAAGCAGCTGCATGGTGTTTGGCTGCTGGCTGGGTTTAAATCATGCCACCAAACATCCAGAATTAACCTATAATCATACCTTTCTTGTCTACAGCCCCAAACATGTGTGACTCCACACATATCCAAGGCATTATAGCTTGTTCATCTTTTGTTTCAAAGAACATGTCTGGAAAGCTGCACTGCCAGCTTTGAAGTCTGATAAAATGAGAATCCCCAACCAGTACTTGCAGTGACATTTGAATCCAGCTCTATATTGTGTGTGGACCAAGTCCAGGCAGACATTATGAATTGGAGAATCATACTGAGACTAATGGCAAAAAGCTCACAAGTGAAAAGCTAACTTTGTTATAGTGAGACAATTCATTTGGCTGTTTCCAATCACTGATCATGTTAATTAGGAGAATGAGGCATGAAACAGCAATAGGCTAGAAATCTTGCCAGTGCATTTTATTTCTATGCATGGGTATATGTGAGGCTGGGTAGAAGCCTTTTTAAGATTGTTATGAGACCATTCTGCTGTATTTCTTACTGGCTAAAATACGAGTTATGAGTTGGGAAGAGAAGAGACATGCACTTTTTCTACTGCTCTCTAGCATCTTTCATCTCAGTTCCTAAAGAGTATCTCATGTTAAATTATATTTGATTAAATATAAAATCTTGAAACCCTTTACTCTCTAACCATTGTCTTACCACCAGACTGTGGAGTGAATTGAGTTGTGGTCTTTGTACAGTTGATAATGCACTGTATAGACAGCAATAAACAAGGGAAAAAATAACCCATAGAAAATAATTCTGGTCCATTGTTCTTGTGTAGTTGCAGACATCTCTTCAGACTGTAATCACAATGTAGGTCCTAACTTGCAACTCTTTATGTAGGCAGCTCTAGAGTCCACCCCATGGACTCTAAAGAGTCCTAGTCACCCACTCAGTTTCAAAATTTCACTTTTGGGAGACAAGCATTGCCTAAGAATTCGGTTTTGCAATATTGCCTTTTAAAACAGTTTGAATTTATCATGAAGTTCTCTGATCCTCAGCAAAAGCAAGGACATCAGCCTGGTTCTCATGTCTGCTGCTGACCTGTAACATAAATAAATATAGAAAGACATATGGAAAGCTCCTAAATCTACCACTTTTCCCTACCTTGAGCAAACCACACAGAAACACATTCCTTTGATGTTTAGGTGTCAGGTAATAATAACTCGTTTAACTGTTGTCTGATACAGTCTGTGAAAAGTGACAATGAAGGCAACTGGATAAAACTAGCACTACATGGTTCTCTCTCTCCAGTTCACTAGAGACTTTCTGCCTGAGACCTTCTAGTCTAGTCTTCTACTAGTCTTCTAGACCAGAAGGTATCAAGCAGAAAGTATTTTCATGCTGCAAAGGTCAGCTAGCAGAAAAACAGGCCACCAGAGAGACCTTTTAGTCCATCTGTTACTACCACTTTGCACTATAATGAAGCATTTAGGTATTAAAACAGAAACTTGAAATGAAAGGACACTAATATATTTTTTAAGATTTAAAATGCTCACAATTGATCACTCTTTGTAAGACAGTTAAGTCTGTCAGAACTGTAAAGGTATATTTTCAAAGCATTACCTTGGGCTTTGACTTCAATTGCATGGCTTTAGTGACAAAAGTGAGTAAAGTCCATTTAAAGCCAACCCTTCGGGTTCATAACAAAAGACTTGATGATGGTTTCCACACTGTTGCCAGACCATAGCATTACATTTTAAAGGCTAGTGAATTCTGGTACTTGCTGTGACTACTGTGATGTAGCAGTTGCTTTCTGTTGATGAGACTGACTGTTCTTAACCATTATTGTAGGGTATCTCATTAAAACCACAATGAATTATTAATTACTTGAATTTGGAGTCAGGTCTTTACAAAAAGCTACTTGACAACTTTCAGTGTCACTGTGCTCCAGAGTAAAATGGGGAAACTGAAGGAGATGTTTATAAAGTTCTTTGAGGCATAGTGTTCAAAAATGCTACATGTTAAGTTCATTTTACCATCTCCATTTAAAAATAATAGTATTCAGTATTAATATTTTTTGAGGTAGGAATAAAAGGGATGGCATTTATTTGGAACCAGAAAAATATTTTATATATATCAGAAAACTGTTTAGAAGGAAAATTGAAGGAAATTGAGAATATTTCACACTCAGAGTACTTGCCAGTGTTCTGCTAGATACAGTTGATGCAAATATTATCCAGGTCAGCAGTAGTGAGACTTCTCAAAATTATAATTTTTCACGTGGGCAATAGTATATTCCTTTACCATCTTATTTTTAACTGAAGACATGCCAGAAGCAATGAGATTTCACAGTGTAGGTCACTCAACACAGCTTTGTTTGGAGGTCAGTATTCGTTTAGCCGTGTGCTGATCTAGTGTCTTAAACAGTAAAGCCGTGTAAGTCATGGATTCAGATAGACTTTCTAACAAAATATGTGTTCACAGAATTCACAGGACCCGAATCAGAGTCACAGTGACTAGGAGAATTCATATGCAAAGTACATCTATTTCAGCATTATCTTCCTAGGAAACCACATGATCGTGCTTCAGAATATGTTTTATTGGAAAATGATATCCTCGATTGTTGTCAATATTCTGGTGACAGGAGAAAAAAAAATGTGAATGTTGCGCACTCAGCAGATTACAAACACTGGAAAACTATATTTATGAATTCTGGAATTGAGAAATAACATAGAAACCATAACCAAAATTTTAGCATAACTAGATATTATGCTAAAACTGTAATTACACATTAATTACTTAGTATTTTTTTAATTAAATCAAATCAGAAGTTGTTTCTGCCATAATTTCTTAGTTTTAATTTGGGTCAGCCATTAACACATATCAAGGGATTTTAACAATATACTATAGCAGTGTTTCATTTAAATATTTCCAAAAGTTGCTTTCAGACATGTTATTAGAAACCAAACCTTTAAATTTAAGATCTTTATTTTTAGTATTTTTTATTTACATTTTTAAAATGAAAATTTTTTTAACTAAGTGTAAATTTGTTGTTGTTGTTGTTCAGGCTGAAATATTCCCTTCCATGTTCATAGGTAAAATCATGGACACTTCAGGACACAGAAACTAAAGCTTCATTCTGGGACTTTGCTGCTTTAGCTTCAAGGTATAGCAAAACCATTGCTATCACCTACCCCTTCCTAACAAAAAAAGCACACATAGTGGCTTTTGAATGCTTCAGAATGTTTAATATTATTAATCAAGCAGATCACTGGAGTTAACAAATATTTTCCCATTGAGTTCATAGGAATATCTGACTTTTTGTCTTTTCAGAGAACAAATACACAAAAGATTTTTGGTATTTTTCAGAAATTTTAGAGAAATAAAGTAGTATTTCAATTTCTTCAAATTTTTCACCCAAGCCACTACCAAAGTAAATAAAGTCATTATATTCTGTAGTCACTTAAATTTCTACTACTGGGAACACATCATTTTCAATTAGCCAGTAGTCAATTAGTCCATGCAACTGTACTGACACTATTAAAGATATCCAAGATTTCAGTGTTAAAGATAGATCTGGAAATACGACTCAGTCTGACAAAATAACAGAGGGGAAATGTATCCTGAAGAAATAGCTTTCGGTAGCTCCTCACCCACTATGTGCACTATGTCCTGTAATATGTTCATAAGGCTTCTGTTTCTCTTGTGGTCTGTATGGGAAATCTGAGTGCCTAACTTGGACCTATAGAGAATTAAGGAGCTTCACGGTCACTACAGAACTAAACCATATTTGCATATATCTGAGACTAGGAACCTGTTAGTGCTCCTCAGGACCTAAACCCAGCTATACAGCTCTGGCCTTGTCTTCATTCTGTATAAAAAAACCCAAAATGTCCCTCAGAGTCTTTTCTTCACTATGCTCTCTTTCCACCTCCTGCACACTGAGCATATGGACCAGAAATAAGATGGGATGTTCTCCCACCAAGTCCCTAATCTGGTTGTGATGTAAAGCCAACCTACTACTTAATGTAGACTGGATCCCTTAAAGCTTGATCATCTACCCCTGAAGGCAGGAGATATATTTAATTGATTTAATTATTGCACAATAAGATATCCGGTGTGTTCTATACAGTAGCTATGAATTTCTCCCTCTTTGAAACTGGAAATACTGTCAGGTTGACTTCTTAGTATATCTCAGAATTCCTTTGATACATATGGTTTTCTTCCCAGCAAGTAAAATGCATATTTTAGTACACACTATGATATTCTGTAGCACAATGCATAATGCAAAAATTAATCTAAAGATTTATCCATAACAAAGGTTAACAAATGAGGCATTAATAAAGATTATTAAATGCTTTGTGTGAAACAATTCACAGGCCATCACCTGCCAGAATACTTATATATTTTACCCCCACTGTGCTTTATTGTAATGTCTGTATGATAGAGGGAGTTTAGCCAGACTTAGCTTACAAAGCTTGTATAATACTTGTGCTGTTTTGCTTTAAACCCAAAGGAAGTAATGTTCCTACCACTGCTAATCAAAACAAACTTGCTCGTGCGCAATTATAATATCGTGACCTTTTTAACTGTATATTAAGTATTTGAAAGCATGTAGTGCTAGTGAGTGTTGTGGGGTATTCTCGCCATTAGCCTCATGAACTCACATGAATACAAATTGACTATCATCAGAAACAACTCTAGGAAAATTAATTTAGTATTTTCCCTTCAATCTTTGGGCAAAGTAATGTCTTCTTACATTAGACTTTTTGAAATAGTATTGAGACATGTATGTTGCTATTTCAAGTTTGTATGTGTGTGCACATACATACATGTATATCTGTTTTCATATATATGAGAGTATATATATATATAAAATATATCGTAGTCACTCTTGAATATGGAAATACATGCACATATATGCACAGGCACACACAAAACTTTCATATGTTCAAGAAAGATACTTTTATCACACTCATTAACAGCACTATGAGAGATGGCTGCTGCATAACAGACACACATCTCACACAGAAAGGTAAGAAGACAGAATTTTCAAATATATGTACCTCAAAGTACTTACAAAATTTACAGTTTACTATGTCCATTTGTAATCAATTGCATCAGGATATTTGAGATGAAAGACGGTGTCTTCCAGTGTATTAAGGCACAGTGTTTAAAGGTGAGATGAGACGATGCAGGTTATATGCCTTTGTCAGTGCATTTCCCAGTCTAGAATAGTAGTCCACAGGTACTAGCAATTTAAAGGAATTTATTCACCTGTCAGACAAAATTTCTGCTCTGTGTACTACTAGATACTGCTGAGGTGCACACTGGTTGTTTGGACTGATGATATCATCTCTGCCCCAGCAGGACTAAAGCTGCTACATTAGTGTCTAGAATTGAGCTTAGTTCAGATTCCTAAAATAGCCCAACATACCTGGACTGAATGCTCTGTCCTCTACCCTCTTCTTGATGGCATTTACAAAAGCACCTGAGATAGATAGCTCAATGCAGTTTAAAAGAAATTAAAATTCTTAAATTACTGCAGCTGCTTCTGAAAATTACTTTTGACAGCACCTGTATTTGTGCCCGAATACTTTTTAAAATCCGACTTCAGGAATCTTCTTAAGAACATTAATGTGAGAAATCAGACTGGAACACAGCAGTTCTTGTATTTCAGTACGGTGCTTGAAACATTTGGATTCTTTCAAGCCTGTATTTATTTAAGATGGAGAGATTTATGGTAGAATAAAGTCAATAGAAAAAATGCATCTGAATTCTAACTACATCTGTGCAGGTGTGGGCATGGAAATCTATACTTAATAAAGAAATTTTCATGTTCACTTTTAAAGAAACTTTAAAAAATGCAGTATTGAATAAAACCAAATAATCTAAGCTTAAATTATCAAAGCTTTCCCAATTTCATTTTATGGACCAAATAAAGGTCAAAAAAATTAAAGTCATTGTCACAGCTGGGAAGTTTTCTATGTCTGTCATAGCAATGTGAAAAGATTAAATTTTAAAATATGACTGATGTTGAGCATATGATTCAAGACTGCTGATTTTTTTCTTACATGCAAGTAACAGATCAGTTCTATATGTGAGTTAAATCACATTCTTTGAACTTTTTTTATTTTTAAATTCTTATTCTGAGTGTCACACTCCATAATATGCTGACAAGAATTTTTAGCCAGTTTTCCATATGTGAAACCTATCTAGTTGGTATTATATCTCATCTAGGTTATATCTAGTTGATATAATATCTCAAGACATTATTTTAAAACTACTTGTGTTTTTTGAGCTAGTAAGTGACCAAAAAATTACATCTAAGTAAAGAATTTATGGTCTGAAAAAGATGCAGAAGAAATAAATATAATAGACATGAAAAAAAGAAAAAAAAGGCAAAAAAAACACCCCAATGTCCAAAAGCCTGAAAATTGGATGATATATTTTCAGTAATATATTTTGTGACCTCGAACAGTCTTTTTTCTTTGCCATGGAATTTCTCCCTCTAGTAAACTAAACAAATACTAACTAAGTTTGGTATATTGTCTGCAAAGAGAGACACACCTCTATGCATGTTTGCTGTGCTTTTAAGTCCTTTTTGTCTTTAGACTCTTTATAATACTGTGTCTTTCACTCTCTGGGTCATGTGCCATTTTTCTTTCCTGTAGCTGTAGCCTTGAGTTTTAAATTTGCAACTCAGTCCAAAGTATAGTGAAAAAGAGATGCACACTGATTTAGTCACAATTATAAAAGCTGATCCCTTTCTAACTAAGGTAGTGACCACACTCACCTACCCTCCAAGGAAACAAAAAAACAACCAAAACCCACCCCACACAGTTCTAGACAAAATAAACCTGTATGTTTTAATGGACTGTATACTCATTAGCAGTTACAGTACTTTATATGTGTTTCTGTAGTGCATTTTCCAGCTTAGTTTAATCAGAAAGAAATTGCTTTGTACTCTCTGAGATGGCCTGGCAGCATGAACCAAATTGTAGTACACAGGGACAGTTATAAAGTCCACTTCAGAAGTGTGCACCTGATCTAAACATAATCGCCAAGAAATGTATAGCTGTAAAGGCAGTACAAATATGTTTGGTTTCTGTTTTTCTCTCACATACCTTTGGAAGTTCACTTATGCCTTCTGAACCCAACCTTACAATTAAGACATTTCAAGGAAATCAAATCATTTTTCTGGTACAGATCTCAAGATTTCCATGGAATTTTCTGCATAAACTTTAAAGGACAGTACTTGTACTTTGTCTCAATGTCATTTCTTTTTTTTTTTCTCTGTCTTCTACTATAATCATAGAGAAAGTTAGCTTGACTTTGTTATCTCATTCATTCTGTTTAAACAGTAGCCACCCAAGCCAAAAAGTTATCTGCTCATCCTTCATATGGAGCACACTAGGCACAATCTTTACAACATACAGATGAATGTATGTACTTGGTGGTTTACAGAATACTTAATGACAATTCATTGTCTGTAGTAATATAGATTTCCCCAACTGTTCTACCTAAAAGACTGGTGGCTTCTGCCTTATTTCAAAACAAGCTGAATTCTGCTGCTCTAGTAAGAAGATATTAATCACTTTTCCAAGTGTGTGAACAGAAAGAAGCAAGACATGGATAAATAAATTAATAGACAAGAATAAAGAGTTATGTGTGTCCTCAGCTGGACACTTGGCTGTGTAGTGATGTGTGGGTAGTGTGGGATTCAGAAAGTGTCAGTAAATATGGTTGTAGTATGAAGGAAGAGCTGGAGAACAGTAAGATAACATTAGGGAAGACAGCTAGAGATATTGCTAAGGTAATGACAGTAGGTTAGTGCTTGACACTAACACAGAAAGGACTAAGTAGCAAGGTAAGAATCATGTGAATTGCCTAAGAATCATAGGCACCACCAAATTATTTTACACAAAGCTGGCAAATAAGTGTAACATGACTAACAACATTCAGTCATTACAGCTAAAAGCCAGGTTTCTTTATACAAATAATCTACATGCTTATACTTTTGTGGGTATGGGACTCTTAGTGTGATGTGTTATGATATGCCTATAAATTACTGGAAATTATGTCACTGCCAGTTTAATGGATTTATGTGATTATTCCCTGCATAGTTTTATATGTTTAATTTGTGTATTTTCTTTTACTTCCAAAGAAATGAAATATTCTCTTAGGCAATACAGATAATTGAATTTCTATTCTGGAATCAATATAAGCTTTAAATGTTCAATCATAATTCCCCAAATAGCACAGATTACTTAGCTCTTTCCTGGACCAGACAGTTTTGGAGAATAGCTCCTCTGATTCTAGTGAGCTAAGCAGATAAACAAATAGACATATTTAATGCTGTTCCAAAAACATAGAAGAAAATAAAATTATAAAAATTCCCCTTAAAACAACAGCAAAACTCCTTTTCACTACACTATAATCTGCTGTGCTGTCTAGTAATAATATTCACCCACAAAAATTGCTCAGTGAATTTAATTAGTGATCCTAACTTTACTGAAAGAAAGTGACAAGTGTTGCCAAGTCAGCTAATCATTTAACGAGATAATTTGGAATGTCATGGGAGAATTTTATTTTACGTCATTCACAATTTATTTAGTTGTCCCTGCATAAAGCTTTTCCCACAGAATAGGTGAAAGAAATTCACTTCATTGTCATGGATCTGCTCAACAACATCCTAGACAAGTAACTGTTGATCTGATTGAATGTGGAAGTCAACAAGAAGATGGCAAAGGCAAATACCAGAGCAAGTAACAACCCAGCGTGGATGACACTCAAAAATGAGTATATCTAGATATATTGCAGAGAAAAGAGGCACAAAAATAGAACAAAATCATAGACCAAATAAGAGCACTTATTATTTCCACTCATGAAACCACTGTGTCTTCAGCAAAACCTTACTGCTAATATATACAACTATGTTTCTTCAGCTGCTGAGTATAGATGGTTAAGGGTAAGTCATAGAGTTCAATAGGTTTTATATTTTTATATATGTTTCTTGATACCTACATTACACTCATCATATTTTAGTTATATGTCAAAATTCTATTCCATTCAAAAGATTTCTCTATAATCTATGAATTTTTCAGTGGCTCCTAAATTTTATATAGTAGGGTTTGTGGTAAGAATAATAGGTTTGGCAATATTTGAGAAAGAATTTTACAGTGGACCATGTTCTGGTAAAAAAACCCAAACAACAACAAAAAAAGACATCAAAAATAAAGGCCAAACACTGCAAAGACATTTTATCTCAGGTTACAATATTGTTTTCATACTTCAGCATATACCTAGGGTTCCAAATACATCCAGCCATTCCTCAACCTATATAAAATTGTCAGACTTTTTTTCAGTTAATTAAAGGCACATACTAACACAAAGTCAAACTCCCAAAGGAATTTGCAACTCAGTAAATGCCTGTAAAAGAGTAGAAAACAGTCTGTCTAATTATCCTAACTTCTAAGACAGAAGTTTCAAAAATTACATAGTCTATTGTCTACCAGATTAAAAATTAATAGTTCTCTTCATTTTCAGAAATAATTAAAAACATTCTTCAGTTCAGAATTCCTACAGTTTTCCCCTTTGAAATATTACATTAAACCATATGTAATAGATAAAATCAAATTATTTCTAGACAGAGGAGTGATGAAAAAATATATGACAGTAGATATTATGCAAAAGCCTATGCAGATAAATACTTGAACTGTTACATACCAAATTATATGCACAGACACTTAATTTTACTTTCCATCTGTCCATTGGTTTCGCAGAGTAACAACAAATGTCACAGTGAAAAGATAATCAAAAAATCAGATCACTTACATGACCTAATAATCATCCTAAAGATTTTTCAGAATATTTTTAAAATAACAGGCAAGACATAACAGAAAGCACTTTTCAAAGAAACTGTGCTGGTGTATGAAAAATCAAACCACAGTCAAATAAAACACACGCTCTAGTTTGAAACCCCTTGGTCACATTCTTTATTCACACTCTTATTACTATACACAGCATATAATACTGTATTTTTAATAGAGCATCCCACTAAAATATTCCTTTCCTTCTCACCTCTTGTCTTTGCTAGAAAGTTAATATTCTTTCTAATTTTCACAAGGTAAGAAGAATTCTTCAAAGACAGGCATTAGAATGCTGAAGCCTTTAGTGCATATAAAAATGGGATGTAGATTTAGGAACATTTAGTAATTACATCTAATTCTATTTTTACCCCCTCAAAATCTTGGTCTCTTATTTTTCTTTTTTGTCTGTTATTCAAGAAGTTAGTATGATAAATTACCTTAACTTTGTCTTGTAGTGTTCTAGTTGTAGCCTATGATAGACCCTAAGATAAGAGTTAGCGAGTATTAATTTTAATTCAATTTCAAACTTTTTTTCCTCTTTTATTATATTAATACATTTTCTTTCATTTTAGAATAAGAGATCTGTGGAAAAAAATTATTAATAACCAGAAGGGAGCTAATGAGTACTCCTGGCAGATTCTCCTATACTTCTTTGAACTTTTATTAAAGAATACAATATTTTGATGAACAAACAGATGTGAAGACTATTTCTACCTGTGGTTTGTAGTTCCCTTAGATGGATTTCATCTTACCAAATGTGTCTGTAACACAGAGCTAGTAATTCTAAATGATCCCTTTTAGTGAATGTAAGAAACATTTCCAGGTTGTAGGTCTTTTCGTCCTAAAGCAGATACATGAAACTGAAAACTCTCTTTACAAAGAGCCTGTTTCCCCCCATTACTTCTACAGAAAGTTCTAGTGGGATCCTGCTCTTGAACCCTGAAAAATCATATGACAGTTATGATCCATCAAAAATTCAACACACAGCAGGACTGCACAGAAGGATGTTATTCTGTTAGCTAGAGCTGCTCGCCAGAGAACTCAGTATGGTTTTCTTACAGGAAGCTGAAACTTTAATCTTGTAGTAATTGTCTGTTTTTCTAGGTGGTGATTTGGATGGTGGTTTTGGAGAAAATGAGAGAATCTTCTGCTTCAACACTCTCTGGTTCAAGAAATCACCAGCTACTAAATTCCTAACAGTCAGAATCTGGCTTTCACTAATGAAGAAAAGCAATTTGCTCCTTTGGAAAAGATATTTTTAACTGTTCTTTGGGTTTCCAGAAACGGCAAGCACTGGTGCTGAGGAAGACAGAGATGGTTTGTTTTGTTTGGTTGTTTGGTTTTTGTTTGTTTGTTTATTGTTTTTTTTTTCCCCTTGTAAAGAATTTGTTCATACTAGCATAAATTCAGTGTGTTCACTTTATTCCCCCCCTTACAGTAAATTGTATTTCTGGAAACAACAGAATTAAAATGAGGTAATTAAAAAGCAAAGAAAGAATGTCACTTTTTCAGTTTCTTTTTGATGAATTGTAGTATTAATCTACTCAAGAGATAAAGTGCAAGAATCATAATTTGGATTCTAAGTTGCTGCTGGTGCTAACAGAACTTCTTTATAGTCCAAACTTTTTTTTGCTTTGGGTGTCACAAGTATAAACCATCTGGTGTGCCAGCTGCCTGTGTTTCTTTTTACATATACAGCAAGAGTGGGTGGAAAGGCTCCAAAATTGCAGACATTATCCTTTTTCTGCTTATCATCATCATCATCATCATGATAATCCTCTTACATTTTAATATATGACTTTACCTCTTTGTAGCCTCTGAGATCTTTCAATGTGCTGAGAATGGAGTATTGTTTTGCTTCCAGTGAATACTCTGTGTGACCTAAGGGAGGGTAGAAATCTGCAACATATCTTATTATAGCTTTGCTGTTCAGTTGCAATAATTTTATTCCACACGTTAACATAGATTTGATTAATCTATTGATTACTATATTTATCCGCCTGCCATTTTTTAGAAAAGTTTAATTTCTCAATACAAAACATTTTTAAATACTGTTGAAGAATATACTGTCTAACCTGAGGTTGAGTTTTGTTCTCTGCATTTCATTTCACTTACACAGTTTCTCGAAGTTGTGTCTTCTGCTGAAGTTCTAACATACTAATAATTTCAGTGCAGTTTAGCTACAGTTTATCACCCTTCTGCCTGAGAAAAGCAAAAAATGTAATTAGGAGTCAAAGGTGAATATCTTGCTCATATAAGCAAGTTGTTCCATTCACAGTTTCATTCAGTTTAAAGGGAATCCCAGGACTCTGGTCCATCATTCTGAATAATAGTCCAGACTGTTATTCAAAGTTTCTTCCAGCCAATTCTTAAGAAACCAACCTTTTTTTTATATAGCATAAAGCTATTATAGGCAACATAACTTCTCATGTACATGTCAGGGGAAAAAAAATCTGAATGAAGACTTATTTTTCTGTTAAGTCATTCCTCTGGGTATACACAGCTCTTGTCTAAATGGGGTCTGTGGATTTGGAGGGGCATCAGGGACTAAACATTTGGAGGTTGATCTCACCGGTAGTTACTCCATATCTGAGAGCATAATCTGGAAAAAACTAAATGAGCACTACACTAGTCCTTCCTTCAGGAAATTCACCTTACTCCTGAGGTCATCAAGGGAACATTATATGATTGCACATCAGAAGCAAAATATGAGTTAATCGGCCTTATTACTAAAAAATCAGAGTAACTGTACTGATAAATCAAAATCTGCTAGGATTTTGTTCTTTGCTTGTGTACTCACAATTTTGTCAACCTTCTCCACTTCACAGAACAAGATAATTCAGTTCTGAATATACCATCTTTGAGAAAAGTTGATCTATAACAGCAGTTTATGGCATGGCTCATTGTAGAGGTTATCAAGCTGTAGAACAACTTTTCTGTATTAATGGCAGAAAAAGTTCTATGAAGACAGGAATATACAAGTTAAAAATTAAGTACATAGTGAAATGGTCTTCTTTTGTGAATAGCTGATAGATGAGCATGGTCCTGTTCTGAGGAGGCTGCATAGAGTGCATGAGATTGATGTTTTAGTTTAGAGAAGAGGAGCAGGTTTTTGGTGGAAGTCTTGAGCCTTTAAGTGAGATGGTATATACAAACGTTATTATTTTTTGTCCTGAATTACACAGGAGCGTTAGTGTACTACCACACATAGGTAATCTCAGCCTGCCAGGATGTATCAAACCAGTAAAATCCAAAGGGTGGAGAGTTCCTAGACTTACAATAACCTGTTTGGGTTTACTATGGAAAAGTACTACAACTACATATCTAAACTGTATGTAAAACAGAATTTAAAAAATAAAACCAAAGAAACCTACAATTCCTTCTGGGCAGAATTTTTTAATTGTCTAAGAAAAATCATTAGTGAAAAGTCATATGGCTTTCTGTATGAGGTCTAGGAAAGAAAACATTAAATATCAGAACACAAGTCATCATTTACCCACCTACCCAATGATGATTAAACAAAATTAGTATTTAATTCCATTCCGTGGTGAAATTAGGGAGTCCATCTCTATTGACTATCCACTTTAAATTACATCAGCATAATGTCTGTTTTATACTACTACTGCGAAATAACCCTGAAAACATCTTAACAAAATACCTAGTATCAAAACTCTCCTGTTATAACTCTTCACTAATTGTTTTATCTTCTTAATTATTTTAATTTACTGCTGAATAAATAGAAGGACAATATATCCTATTCTGGGACATAAGCAAGATAGTGGTAGGTATTACCAAGTCCTTTATACCAATTATACTGAGAAGCACATTTTTAAAGTATGCAATGACCTGGCTATATTTTGCTTTTCTTTCTGCATTAATGTTTAATATATTTAAAAGTCAGGAAGGTAAAAAGTTCATTGAAGAGTGGAGACTAGAAAATTTAATACTTTTCTAGCATAATACCATAATAGTGACTCCACCATTTGGAAAGTCATTAGACATTGTATTTTTGATCAAACAGATTCATTCTGTACATTATTTTGAAAAGTTATTCACCTACTACTGATACAAATAACAGTGAGAAAAATTTCTCCAACAAAACATTTTATTTAGAAAAATAAGCCATATCCTCATATCTACAATTAAATCTTCCTTCTGGCAGTTTCTCATGCAAAGAAGATTGGAATGACAGCTATTTATTTAGGGACCAGTTAACAGATAATGAAGAAGCTGCTGAGTAGTACACAGAAAAGCCTTTATAGTTGATGCTGCTTAATCTAAGTGTTTCTTATTATTTAATGTAAGGAATTCTTTACATTTCATCTGTTTTCTGATACAATAATAGATGAAACTGTGATAATTCTTCCTGCAAAAGTAAATACTAGTGTGGTGCGTTGACCCTGACAATACGTCAGGTTCCCACCAAAGCACCTCTATCATTCCCCTCCTCAAGTGGACAGGAGAGAGAAAATATTAAAAAAAGGCTCATGGGTCAAGATAAGAACAGGGAGAGATCTCTCATAAATTACCACCACGAGCAAAACAGACTCAAGGGAAATTAGTTTAATTAATTACCAGTCAATTCAGAATAGGATAATAAGAAATAAAATGAAATCTTAAAAACAACTTCCACCCATCCCTCCTTACTTCCCAGGCTCAACTTTATTACTGATTTTTTCTACCTCTTCCCCTGCAGTGGCAGAGGGTGATGGGGAATGGAGGTTGCAGTCAGTTCACCACACATTGTTTCTACTGGTCCTTCCTCCTCAGTGGAAGGACTCTTCACATTCTTCCCCTGCTCCAGTGTGGGGTCCTTCCCATGGGAGAGAGTTCTCCATGAACTTCTACAACGTGAGTCCTTCCCACAGGCTGCAGCTCTTCATGAACTGCTCCATGACATCCTTTCCACAGGATGCAGTCCTTCAGGAATGGACCATTATGGTGTGTGTCCCCCACGGGGTCACAAGTCCTGCCAGCAAACCTGCTCCAGTGTGGGCTCCTCTCTCCATGGGGCCACAGGTTCTGCCAGGATCCTTCTCTTGCGTGGGGTCTCCATGGTGTCACAGTCTCCCTCAGGCATCCACCTTCTCTGGTGTGCGGTACTCTGCGGGCTGCAGGTGCGTACCTGCTCCACCATGGACCTCCACGGGCTGCAGGGCACAGCCTGTCTCACCATGGGCTTCACCATGGGGTGCAGGAGAATCTCTGCTCCAGTGCCTGGAGCACCTCCTACCCCTCCTTCTTCACTGACCTTGATGTTTACAGAGTTGTTTCTCTCACATGCTCTCACTCCTCTTTTCTGACTGCTGCAAACGGGGTTTTTTCCCCTTAAATATGTTATCCCAGAGGTACTACCACCATCACTGATGAGCTAGGCCTTGCCCAGCAGTGTCTTGGAGCTGTTTGGCATTGCCTCAATCAAACATACAGGAAGCTTCTAGCAGCTTCTCACAGAAGCCACTCCTTTAGACCCCCTACTACCAGAAACTTGCCGTGTAAACCCAGTTCAGGCTTCTGATTATCTTTTGAGAAAACAGTGTATCAAGCTGGAATGGGTCAGTCATGAAATATTTTTTTTTTTTTTTTACAGTCAATGGAAACGGTGGATGAAAAACTGGATATGTGCCAGCACTGTGGGCTCACAGCCCAGAAAGTCAGTGGTATCCTGGGCTGTGAAAAGAAGTGTGTCCAGCAGGTCGAGCAAAGTGATTGTGTCCTCTATTCTACTCTGGTGAGACCTTGCCTGTAGTACTGCGTCCAGCTCCAGGATCTCCAGAACAAGAGAGACATGGACCTGTGAGAACAAGTCTGAAGGAGGTCTACCAGAAAGAAAAGGGGGTTGGAACACCTCTCTCATGAAGAAAGGCTGAGAGACATGGGGTTACTTAGCCTGTAAAAGAGAAGGCTCTGACATTAATGCAACTTTTCATTACTTAAAAGGGGCTTATAAGAAAGATGGAGAGAGACTTTCTACCAGGGCCTGTAGTAATAGAAGGGCAAATGGTTTTAAGCTTGAAGAGGGTAGTTTTTAGTTAGATAGAAGGAAGAAATTCTTTGCTGTGAGGGTGGTGAGACACTGGAACAGGTTGTCCAGAGAAGCTGTGATGTTTCATCACTGGAAGTTTTCAAGGTCAGGTTGGATGGGGCTTTGAGCAGCCTGACCAAGTGGAAGGTGTCCCTGCCCATGGCAGGGGAGTTGGACTAGATGATCTTTAAAGGTCCCTTCTAACTCAAACCATTCTACGATTCTATGTGAAATTACTGGTGGCCTGACAATTTAGGTTATGGGTGCAGATTAGGTTATGAAAGAAAAAGTATGAAATAATGCAGAAGATATTAGTGTTCATGTTACTGTGAAAAGGACATGAAAACAGATCAGCCACGACAAGTCTCAACAGAGCTGGGAAATATGTAGTGCAATAGGACCTTTAAAATTGGGAAATTAATTTAGGGAATCTTTTATATGTGGAAAATGCTCAAGACAGTGAGTCAAACCATCGTAATAAGGGAAAGATAAATATAGAAAATAAGTGACCATCATGGCATTAACAGAAGCTCTTTAGATAATACAAACATTAAAATATCTTTTTAAAAAGGAAGGAACAGGAAGAAAAATTCATGGTTAAATCATGAAGCTTACCAAACAAAAACACTAGTGAGCAATATATTATTTAGCAATGGACAGTGAAGACAAAAAGAAACAAGAGATACTCCAAAGAGAGAAAAGGGAAAGATGTTATAGCTCCATCATTTCAGTAAAAATCTAGAGCACATAAAATATGCTTTAGGCAGTGTAATTCTTCACCTAGACACGAAAATTTTGATTAGAAAATAAAGAACACAAAATGTAGTAAGAATAGGTCAGGAGAAAGAGTTA
This sequence comes from Athene noctua, assembly GCF_965140245.1. Taxonomy (NCBI): domain Eukaryota; kingdom Metazoa; phylum Chordata; class Aves; order Strigiformes; family Strigidae; genus Athene; species Athene noctua. Next base: position 49,438,893 of record NC_134037.1, read on the forward strand.
CAGAATAAAGGATACTTTTGCATAAATATATCATTAAGGGCACCTTTTCCTTAAGAAAGCAAGAAAAGAATCTTTGAACACTCAATATGCAATTTAAAAATCATAGTGATGATTTAGAAAATTAGAAGAGGGCAGTAATAATTCTTTTACTTGTAAAGTGCAAAGAGAATGATCGAACCGTCTAATTTTATAACTAGAAAGCTGGAACAAATTATTAAATATCCTGTTTCCTAGCACCTGAAGGATAATAAGGTGTCAAGAAACAGAGGACATGGATTTATCAAGAACAAATCATATCAAAACAAAACAATTTATATAATTGACAGGGTAATTGCCCCACTGGGCGTGATATATGTAGATTGTAGTAAAGCTTTTGACACTGTCTCAAATGACATCTCATAAAGTATGAAAATACTGCCCAGATGAAATTACTATAAAGCAAATGCACAGCCTGTTGCAAAAGACTCAGCAGTTAAAAAACTTCAGTGCCAAAATGATAAAACGGATAAAATTAATTACCCCAACTTTGGTGATTTTCAATATTGTAATTAATTATCTGAGTGATGGAAGAAAGTATGCTTCTTACACTGATCTGGGAGAAGTTACAAGACCCAACCTATCATTCAAAATTACTTTGATGTATTGGAGAAATTGTGCAAAGTAAATTTGCTATATTTTAATACAGGCATTCTAATGAGCAAATACTGAAATAAGAAACTGTATGTGAGGCAGTAGCACAGTAGAAAAAGTTGAGAGCATTACAGTGAGTCACAAAGACTGAATCAAGGACATCAGTAACTACCTTTTTAAAATGAAAATACAGGAAATGGAGAAGGTCCAGTATAGAGTGATAAATATAAAAGAGTGAGAAAATAGAACTGAACATGAAACACTGAAAAGACTGGATTTATCTAATACAGGAAACAAATAAATAAAACAGAGAGACAGAATGTTGCTTTATTGATATTCAATAATTTATTATATTTGTATAAAGTTTGTCATAGATATAGCAAAATGTTACAATACACTATTAATTTAATTCCTACTTCATGATGCATGGAAGATGAGGTCATAAAAAAGGCAACCACTGAGCCAGTCTTATTGAAGCACAGAGCACGATGGTATTCAATGGCCCAACCATCTAAGTTGTTATTATCATGGTGCAACTGTAATTCACTGTTGGTTTGAGACACAGAAATGGACACAGACACTATATGTAATACATATTTTGAAACAATTCTGTTAGTGACTCTGAGCTTCCTCTTCTAAGCAATCTTCCAGCAAAATCTGAGTATAGGATTATTATGGTTGATCTGAACATGGGATAGTGCAAAGCTCTTTGTCTTTTTTGAGCACCTGAGCCGTATCTTGTCTTGGTGTAGATATTGGATCCCACTGGTGGGTTTCTAGCAAATGACAGAAATTACACAGAACTATTAACCACAAATCATTATTAAAACCACTGCTTCCAAGGAAGCAAAACATGTTTAACTATTTGGCTCAGCAAGAGAGCTACCTTCAGTTCCTTCTGGAAGCTGAATGGTGATAACTTGCCTGATTAGGCATCCATGCCTATCAGTTTCTGGGAGCCAGGGCCACTGCTGCCATGGGGTCAGTCAAATAATAACTTGTCCTTGTACAAGACAGTGACTCTGATGGTCACAGAAATTCATCAAGTTTCTGTGCATTATAAAGAGGCAAAACATAACTGAAGCCAATAATTTGTGTTCCCTAGCTTCTCTCTAAGAAAGGAGTTTCTGATGTTTTAGCTATCAGTATAGGTTGATAAAGGATGAGAATTTTTACAAAAAAAAACACACTTTGATTTTGCTTCCCCATCATTACTCTTTAATACTTCTACCAGAATCACAGAATCAACGAGGCTGGAAAGGACCTTGAAGATCATCTAGACCAACCGTTAACCTAGCACTGACAGTTCCCAACTACACCATATCCCTCAGCGCTATGTCGACCCAACTCTTAAACACCTCCAGGGATGGGGACTCCACCACCTCCCTGGGCAGCCCATTCCAATGCCCAACAACCCCTTCTGTAAAGAAATGCTTCCTAATGTCTAGTCTAAACTTTTCCTAGTGCAGCCTGAGGCCATTACCTCTTGTCTTGTTGCTTACGACTACGTTAAAGAGACTCATCCCCAGCTCTCTGCAACCTCCTTTCAGGGAGCTGTAGAGGGCGATGAGGTCTCCCCTCAGCCTCCTCTTCTCCAGACTAAACACCCCCAGTTCCCTCAGCCGCTCCTCCTACGACCCGTGCTCCAGACCCTGCAGCAGCTTCGTTGCCCTTCTCTGGACACACTCGAGTCATTCAATGTCCTTTTTGGAGTGAGGGGCCCAAAACTGAACACAGGAATCGAGGGGCGGCCTCACCAGTGCAGAGTACAGGGGTAAGATCCCTTCCCTGTCCCTGCTGGCCACGCTATTGCTGACACAAGCCAGGATGCCATTGGCCTTCTTGGCCCCCTGGGCACACTGCTGGCTCCTGTTCAGCCGGCTGTCAATCATCACCCCCAGGTCCCTCTCTGACTGGCAGCTCTCCAGCCACTCCTCCCCAAGCCTGTAGCGCTGCTGGGGGTTGTTGTGGCCCAAGGGCAGCCCCCGGCATTTGGCCTCATTGAAACTCCTCCAGTTGGCCTCAGCCCATGGCTCCAGCCTGTCCAGGTCTCTCTGCAGAGCCTCCCTGCCCTCGAGCAGATCAACACTCCCACCCAACTGGGTGTCATCTGCAAACTGACTGAGGGTGCACTTGATCCCCTCCTCTAGATCCTCAATAAAGATGTTAAACAGGAGTGGCCCCAAAACTGAGCCCTGCGGGACACCACTCGTGACCGGCCGCCAGCTGGATTTAACTCCATTAACCACAACTTTTTGGGCCCAGCCATCCAGCCATTTCTTTACCCAGCAAAGCGTGCAATTGTCCAAACCTCGAGCAGCCAGTTTTGCCAGGAGAATGTTGTGGGAAACTTTGTCAAAGGCCTTGCTAAAGTCAAGGTAGACAACATCCACAGCCTTTCCTTCATCCAATAAGCAGGTCGCCCTGTCATAGAATGAGATCAGGTTTGTCAGGCAGGACCTGCCTTTCATAAACCCATGCTGACTGGGCCTGAGCATCTGATTGTCCCTCATGTGGCTCATGATGGTATTTAGGATGAGCTGCTCCATCAGCTTCCCGGGCACAGAAGTCAAGCTGACAGGCCTGTAATTTTCCAGATCATCCTTCTGACTGTTCTTATAGATGGGCGTCATATTGAACAACTTCCAATCTGTCGGAACCTCCCCGGTCAGCCAGGACTGCTGGTAAATGATGGAAAGCAGCTTGGTGAGCACCCAGCCATCTCCTTCAGCACCCTTGGGTGTATCCCATCTGGTCCCATAGACTTGTGTATATCTGTGTGATGCAGTAGTCACTGACTGTCTCCTGGATTGCAGGGGGGTCGTTCTCCCAGTCTTTATTCTGGCTGAGGAGGCTGGATTCCCTCAATACAACTACTCTTGTTATTAAAGACTAAGGCATTAAGCACCTCAGCCTTCTCCTCATCACTTGTTACCAAATTTCCTCCTGCATCTAGCAGGGGATGGAGGCTCTCCCTGGTCTTTTGCTACTGACATATAGAAACATTTCTTATTGTCCTTGATTGCTGAGGCCAAATTAATTTCCATCTGGGCTTTATCCCTCCTGATTTCCACCCTGCATAGCCTCACAATGTCTTTGTAATCACTGTGAGTGGCTAGCCCCTTCTTCCAAAGGCTGTAAACTCTCCTTTTCTCCCTGAGTTGCAGCCAAAGTTCCCTGTTCAGCCAGGGTGGTCTCCTCTGTCGCCAGCTTCTCTTACAGCACCTGGGACCACCTGCTCCTGAGCCATTAACACTTCCTTCTTAAAGAGCACCCAGCCTTCCTGGACCCCTGTGCCCTTCAGGAGAGTCTCCCAGGGGATCCTTTCAAGCAGGTGCCTAAACAAGACAAAGTCAGCCCTTTGGAAATCTAGGATGTCAGTTCTGCTTAGCCCTCTCCTGGCCTCTCTAAGAATAGAGAACTCTATTATTTCATGATCGCTGTGCCCTAGTCGGCCTCCAACCTCCACATCATCCACCAGTCCCTCTCTGTTCACAAAGAGGAGATCTAAGAGGGCACCTTCTCTGGTCGGTTCTCTCACCAGCTGTGTCAGGAAGTTATCTCCCACACATTCCAGGAATCTCCAGGACTAGTCCCGCTCTGCTGTGTTGTATTTCCAGCAGATGTCTGGGAAGTTAAAGTCACCCACATGAACAAGGTCAAGCAATTGTGAGATTTCACCTAAATTCCTATGAAATATCTCATCCACCTCTCTGTCCTGGTTGGGTGGCCTATAGTAGACTCCTACTACAGAGCCACACCACCACCTCTCCTTCCTTGTCTATCCCTCCTAAAGAGCTTGTACCCATCAATTGGCACACTCTAGTCATGGGAGACTTCCCACATGTTTCTGTAATAGCAACAACATCGTAATTTTCCTGTTTCATCACGGCTTCAAGCTCCTCCTGTTTGTTACCCGTGCTGCGTGCGTTGGTATACATGCACTTCAGATAGGCTGATGTTTTGCCCCCTTCCCCCTTCAAATCTAGTATAAAGCTCTGTCAATGAGCCCAGCTAACTCCTGCCCCAAGATCCTCTTCCCCCTCTGGGACAGACACAGTCCATCTGTCGCCCTGTATACCAACCCATGACTGAAAAATCCAAAGCCCTGACGGTAACACCAGTCTTGGAGCTACCAGTTCATCCGCTGAATTCCCCTGTAATCTTCTTCATCCACTCCCCCTAACCAAAGGGATGGAGGAGAACACAATTTGTGCCCCCAATCCCTTAAGCAGTTTTCCCAAGGACCTAAAATTTCTCTTCATTGCTTTAGGCCTTCTCCTGGTGATGTCGTCACTACCTACATGAAAAACCAGGATTGGGTAGCAGTCCTTGGGTCTCACTAGAGAGGAGAGTTTTGCTGTGAGGTCCTTGATGTGGGCCCCAGGGAGGCAGCAGACTTCCCTGTGAAGTGGGTCTGGTCTGCATATGGGGCCTTTGACACCCCTCAGAATGGAGTCACCCACTACAGTGACTCTTCTGGAGTTCTTTTCAGAACTGGTTTTAGTACCTGGTCTAGAATGACCCAGCCTTGGTGGACCTTGGTCTTCTTCATTTGTCTCATTTCCTTCTTCTTTCTCTTCTTCATTCAAAAGTTCCAGGGCCCCAAACCTATTGTGAAGGGACACCATGGAGGGTGAGGGAGGTCGGGACAGGATTTTCCTGCCTCCCTGAGCAGGAACCTGTTTCCAGCCTCCCTTGTCTCTTAGGGCTCCTCCTTCTGCTTGGTAGCAAGAGGATGAGGTGTTACCTGCCTAATTTGGAGCCTCCATTTGCTCCTGTGCTAGGGTGTTACTCCACCAATCAATTTCCCTTGCACACTCCCTAATACTTCTTAATATCTCAATCTCTTATTTGAGTTCCGCCACCATGCTGAGCAGGTCACCCAGCTGATGGCAGCGCACACAGGTGCTGTCTCTGCTGCCCTCTGGCAGGACCGACAGGCTCAGGCACTCACTGCAGCCCGGGAGCTGCATCACTGCGTGTTTGCGTGGCAGCTCTGTCTGGGTCACCACGTTCTTTCTGGCGGTGGTTGTGACACAAGTGGAGACCATGGTTCAGTCTACTCGTGGAGGACGGTAAAAAGGGACTAGCTCAGATGAGTTCTAGAACCCAGAGAGCAACTCTGCCCTGTCTGCTCACCCTGTCTGCACGAACTGCCACACAAACTGCCGCGCCACGCTCTGTTTGCCCGCCCTGGTCGCTCGCGCTCCCTGGGGGCTGCTCTTGTCTGTGAGGGCCGTGGGGCATCGTCACTCCCGTCTCTGCCCACTCTGAGTCCCCGCTGCCCTTGTTCTCAGCTCACTCTTTCCACTTGGAGGGGGACAACTTGAGGTTCTCCCTCTTCCCTGGGCTTCTGCCTTCGCGTCTTGTGGTGTGTCCACGGACTTTTGATGCTTTCAGGAGGGTCCCCCGCCGCTGTCCTCCTCCTCAGAGCCCTCTCCTCAGCAACTGAGTATATTAACACAAGCCGCAAATATATATTATAGTCTGTCTTAGGGAACAGCAGGATTGGAGAGATGTGGGAATTTGGGAAAGGGCTGACTGACTGATGAAACTCACAGAAAGTAATAGGTAAAACATTCTGATATGTTGTAATGAAGAATCTTAAATGGTATGCAACAGAAGAAAAAAAAAATCACTTGTAACATGCAACGCATAAAACTTTATAGATGTGATGACACATCATTTTTCAGTGACCAACTGTGATCTTTCAATTCATTTGTGTTTTGCAAATGAAGCAATACAAGCTTTTTATATTTACCTGCACAAACATTTAAGTAACAGTGTTGGTAATGGAATGAAAATTATTAGAACTCTTCAAGAAAATAATTGTTTAATAAATATTTGTCTTTGCATAAACTCCACCATACAATCATATACCTTTAATGGCAACAACTAGGGTTATCTTCTGGATGTTAAACCCATGATGCTATTTTTTTCCTTCAGTGAACAAAATAACACTTGCAAGAGTCTAGTTAAATAAGCTAGACTCTTGCAAGTGAGAGCTGAAACGGATGGATGCAGATAATGACAACATTCGCACACTTCTAGCTTACTCTATGACTCACTATTGAATATAGCTCACATGCTATTATTAATGTAGACATTTGGGACCTAGATTATGAAGCTGATAGCTCGTTATACCAAGAAGTGTTCTAAGGAGATAATTAGTAGTGATAAAATGCACCGGGGGAGAAAAAGTTTGTAGCCAGCTCATGAATCATTTGTCATTTTGTACTATATCTATAAGTTATCCTGCCTTAAGAGACCCTAAACGTTTGGGGTTTTTTATGAGACTGGGTTTGTTTAAAAATTAATGACAACAATTTTCACAATGGCTGCAGAACACCTGAAGATAGCAGTTAAAAATACAGCAAGAAAGAGGAAAAAAATGGAAAGGTTTACTAAAATAAGAACTTTCTCCTCATTTATAGTGACAGGAATTGCTAGAATTTGGTTTCCAGAACTTCTCCTCTGTCACTGTAATATAAAGTTATTTTTAATGAAAGACTAGGGCTATAACATAATAGATTTGTATTTTCTTTAGATGTATGACCAAAAGCTTTTAGATTCTCAAATCAATTTATTACTAGAACAGGAAGATGCTCCACATCACCGGTGTCCAGGAAAAAGAGGTAGAGTTTTTTGTTCTAACTCTAATAAAAGATCAGCCTTAAAGAACACACAGGATAGCTTGATGGAAAACTTGACAAAAAATACCAACATTACAGATGCTAAATCATTTAATAATTCTGCAGTAGCCAACACTTAACCTTGTGATGATGTGTTGCTTCTTGTAGTCATTTACCATAGTCAGAGCTGAGAGTAGCATCAATTCAGTATTTTAACTTCCTAATGTAAAACACGTCTTTCCATTACCTATAGTTTTAACAAATATTCCAGTTACTTTCTTACTGAAATTTGAGAAAAATGTTTAACTATGCTAATGATTCTGACAGCCTACCTGTTTCCCAGTATCAGTGGAAATATCCTACTTTAGTTTCTTTGAATACAGATCTGCATTTGTAAAATAAAAATAACACTGTCCTCACGTCACAGAAAGGAACTGGAAAAAGAAAATTACCAGTAGCTCTGAACTGCTAAGGTGCTTCAGTTGTTTTCCACAGAAAATGGTGTGAAGATACATTTGCTCTGTGTAGAAGACATTTTTTCATGTTTCATTTTGTCCATATTGGTCACTGGTTGAAAGCAAGGTTCACAAAAAATTACCAAAGAATGACATAATTATACAACTTTGTTCACCAGTGGAAAAGAAAAATTGCTCAGATTAATTGCTTAAACTGATTCTGACATTTATCTTCAAAGAGCTTGGCCTTGTAATCTCAAAAATACTGTATTCATTATGTAGTATATTTTTATTTGTCTATATATTTTATTTTTTCATAGTTATATTTAATATATTGTTCTTCCAATTTAATGAAAATATTCTCAGTATTTTTCAAATCTGTTTCTTCCTTATACAAATTTAAAGTAATGCATTCTTAAATGTTTGTCATCTAAACTTTTACATACCCTGATTTAATTGATGAATGATTGTCTCTGTAGCTGAAAGATGAAAGGAATATATTATGGAGAATATTGCAGGTTATCATCTCATTTCAGCCTTGTTGTAGACTGATTCTTGTGCAAGGAAGTACCCAGTTATTTCAATATTCTTCCATTGACAAGCATTGCTTTACCAAAGATTTAAATTTCAAAGCACTTGACAACTCTTCAGATTGTTGATGCTTTTCTTTTTGCCCTTGTTATATTCATGCTTCATCCTCCTTTACAGGAAATGTGAGTCAACAACGCAATATTGAAAAAAAAAAAAAATGAAGAAAGGGAAGACATCACAGTAGTTTTGATGTCCTGTTATAATAGATAAATATAACATTACTGGTACCTGCCATCACTAGAGAAATTTTACTTTAAGAACTTGTAAACTTGTTTAGTATACATGATCACAATGAGGACAATCAAGGCTTTTTTCTCTATATCCTCCCTCTTTGGACCCTCATGGTCAAAAATTTAAAATGTAGCCTTTAAAACATAATGAGGAAAACAGTTTCTGCTTGATGTTAACACAAAATAAAAGGAGTAACTGCAATGAAATAAAAGTCAGACTCTTTTTTCTTCCTGTATAAACCATTAAAATAACTTTTTCTCACACTATTTCATGCATTAGGCCTTGATATGTTATTTGTAAGTTATGAGGAACTAAGGAGTAGAGTTCATAGCTAAAAAGAACAGAAACATATCCTCACTTCATCTACATGTTAGATAACTCATTTGATACAACTGTCTTCCTGGAATAGAGAAAGATAGGGTTTTCATATTAGTAGCAGTGTTAATATTTAAATTCTAATGATTCCCAGAAAATGATAGAAAACTCACTGGGAAAACAAAAACAAAAACAAAACAAACAAACAAACAAAAAAAAAACACAACAAAAAAAAAAAAAAAAAAAACCCACACAAAACCAACCTTAAACCATATCTTAAATCAAAGCAGAAAATGACTGTGCACAAAAATTATCCTGACAAAAAATAATCATTTGATAATAATTCAGTCTCTTGAAAGAAATCACCAATGAAAGAAAAAATAGGGGGTTTGACTCATATAACTACATTCTACATTCTTGTTAACAGCTTTTGATGTCATTCCTGCTAGCCATGTTAGTTAAAGGGGATTTTTGGACTAAGGAATAAGAACCAATAAAACCATGTTTATAAAATAAGTGAACAGGAATGAGGAAGAAAATCTACTCCAACATGATTTGGACATATAATTAAGGTAGACATTTTTATTTCTTCATATCATATCTGTGACTGTCGGGGACAGAACTTGGAGGTGGTCCAGGAAGGATGTTAGAGACTTAGGAGGAAAACAGGGTTGTGAACAGGATATAAAAATTAGAAAAGCTGTGAGAAATAAGGCCAACAATGGAAGCTGAAGCAAATTGGACTACACCTGTGTACAGCTGCTTAAATCTGAGATAGGAGGGGAATGTCTAACTTTGGACAACTAAGTTTCACATCTGAATTAGAAAACTGGTCTTCGTATTACACTGTGAATAAGAGAGAAATCTTCCACTATAGAGAGAAACTTCTCCACTGGAAAAGCATATTTTCACATACCACTATGCCGATCTAGCATCTATAGCTGCTTTGCTTCACTTACTTGCTCTCCTGGCTTCCTTCATGTTGGCATCGACATTTGTCTACTGCTCAAGGAGCTGGGTCAGAGCAGAGGACTTATTCAACAAACAACTAGTTTTACACTGTTTTAGCCCCTGAACAAGACCACTGCTGAGGGTCAGACAAATGTCGGTGCTGACACAGGGAAAGACAGTGCAGAGTGCAAAAGCAATCCTTTCGGCAGATCTGATTAGGTTAGGTGTATCCTCAAGTTTCACTGATAAATTCTAACTCCACATCAACAGCTGATGGAGTTTTTTCCTCTCTTCTGTCCTTCTGTCTTCTAGCTAAACCATAAGGAGACTATGTCGCGGATGAAAGTATTCACACAGTAATGATTTAGAAAAATAATCTAGATTTATTAATAACTAACAATTTTTTGTCAATACAAAATAACTCAGAAAGAAAAGCGACTTATTCAGTTCTAAAATGACAATATTCACTGTAACTTTCTTAACGGTACCCCTTAATTTATACACATATATACATGCGCATACACAAACCAGACATATACATACAGAAACAAAAGGGGTTTGGGTTCGGTAAAATGAACACGAAAGGGACAAATACACAGGAACAAGGGTAAGGGTACGTACCAACACACACACACCCACCAATAAAGAGGTGAAATAGAAGCTAGCTCAAAGAAAATTTCCCTCTCGAGTTTAGAGCAAATACTCACAATGCCTTGGCATTCCTCAACGGGCGATAATTGAGACTCGAGCGGGGGGACTTCGCCCTGGCCTTCCGTCTGGAGCAGACGACACCTTAAGGGTTTTGGTACCTGAGAGGTGTCCCAGCTCAGGGGAGATGCTGGTCACAGGCCCACTGTAATCCAGGAGAGCTCAAAGGGTCTCTCGGGTGGTCGTAGTTTATAGAATCCAAGATAATTGACTTTTGTCAAATACTATCTGGTGCCTTCCGGCAGTTGCACAATAATTTGAATAACATGCAACCCTGTTATTGTTCCATCTGATCACATCCCAGGCATAGGTGTGTCAGGCCATCAGGAGATGATGGGCCATTATAACCTTTTCCAAGCAATCGGGAGGGGCAGGAGCCAGGCTCCTCAGGGTTATCAGTCCTTATCTCCATAGATTGGTGTATGGCTTGGGGGAATGTGGATGGAATCACACCTGGCACCAAGCAGCCCAACAAGGACGGCAGGGAGGGGTAAGAATTGCACCACCACAGACTATCAAAATGAACATCCTTGTTTAAGTATCTAATTGTAGGCCTAAAATTAGACAATGTAAACATACACACGTAAAAACACATCTATTTTGTGGCTTTATAGGTTTAGCATTTAAGACACAGCTTGTGCAGTGATGAATTTGCTATCTTGTACTTAGTTGCAATGGTCCCATGTCACCCTGTTTCAATTCACCTGCTAAGTTCAATCAGCCATTAAGCAATAAATCTTTAAAGCCATGTAAGGGACATGTGTGCACAAATCAAATTATTTTTTAACAATATACCTCAGTAAAATGTCTGTGTGGACTGAAGACCTCTTGCACACCACTTAAAAATAAGCTCCCTGGAGCCCAACCCAAAGAAATTGATTGAGTGCACTAATGTATTCTTGTGTATTCCTCTTGATGCTGAATTCATCTCATGCATGAAAGACTTTGCAAGACATTACACAAGTTCTTTATTCTTTGCTCTTCAAGGTGTTGAGCTAAGAGTTTCCAAGTATACCTAAGCATGTGCAAAAAGCAACTCTGCGAATATTTCTGAAAAAAACACATAGTGTCAGGGCTAAACCTTTGCTGTTGTTCCTTATATGCTTGAAAAAGTCAGAACTATTGAGGTTATTTGCAAAAAACCTTATTGTACCATGTCACACAGTACCTGAGGTGAAGACAAATGTGAGGACTGTACATGGCTACCAGAAAGAGTTTTAACTCATTCCACTTTTACACATCTCCCGGTGTAGTTTGCCATTTTGATCTCATTTCTATTCAAAGTGATTTCCCTGGATATTCCGCATTTATTTCTGGATCCCTTATCTTATTATTTTTTCTGTTTTAACTACTTGTCTCCAGTCTCTCGTTTGCTGTAGTATCTACCCCTTTGTGTCATTTGTGACAAGGAAATGACAGATGCAGTCTGTTTTCTAGTTAAGAAAAAGTATTCCAAATTAAACTTGAATAAACACAGTAACTGGGTAGCTGCATTTAGCCAAATAACAGGCTTTTAAGAGTGGTTTGTTTTTATGGTATATGTTTCTGTAATGTATGTTTACATAAACATTAATATAACTTGGTAGCATGTTACAGGAATGAGTTGGTATAGATAATGTATATTAAAATGTCCACAAACAATGCCTACAAGCAAGCACTGAGGCAAGTATTAATTAGGCAGCTTCTGAATTGTTCAACTTTGCCAAATACTTTGAATTTCACAAGGCAAGACATATGGTAAATAACATTCTGTCTGTCCTAATATAACAAATGTGATGCAATTTTCATGGAAACCTATTCTAACAATATCCTTATGTGATTTACATATGCATTTTGTATTAAACTAGTTACAGTTACCCTCAAGCAAATGTTGTGTACACTATAATTCTATTAGCAAAGGGAACACGAAGGTCATCAAATGTATCAGTTTCATGCTTATATTAGAATGGCCCTATAGGCATAACTTTTAGAGACTAGTTAATATTTTGTTTACATTACAAACTTTATGATGATGGATTTTCTTTAAACTTTGCTACAATATAATTGCAGCATAGTTAAGATAAATAAATGCCAACTTGTAGTTAAACACTCTTCCATATTAGTCCACAAATAACTATGAGAATCCTTGCTTGTTCCTGTGCAGCAACTATTTTAAACATAATTGCTTCTACATTAAAAAGATCAATATCGATGTGGCAGCACAATGAAACAATAATGGATATGAGGTATATATAGGACATAACATAACTTCTATAGCACAAATTTTAGATCCCTGTAATTGCTCATCTATGATCTGGGAAGGCTTTTGGTTTACAGAATACATTGTGAAACTGACTAAAATCACCATTGCTTGATAAGCTAACAAGATTTATTTTAAATACATTTTGCAGAATGAAACTACTCTTTCTGTCAAAATTATTTCAAGCAAATGTAGTACAAAGCTTTTGTCCTTTTTTTGCCTTTGTGAAATTAGAATCATAAAATAAAAATCTATGCATTTTTTCATAAGTAATAAGTTTCATGGAAACAGGATTCTCCTCAGAGACAGTATAATTCCAGTTTCCTGAATTTTTTTCATTTCATTTTCTTATTCTAATTTAACAACATTTCTTCCTATTATTTCAGTCAAACAACTAGTCAAACCCTCAAAGTTCAGCTGGTTTTTCAATTTTCCAGTAGTATTGAGCAGCTTTTTTTAAGGAAATGAATTAAAAAACACTATTTAGCTGCACACAGCTTCCTCCTGCAAAAAACAGAGAAGTATTTGCATAACTCTTCAAAGGAAGGAGTCTGGAGCGAGACAGCTTCCTCCCTCTGCAAGGGTTCCTGGTCAGCAGTTAACCTCTTGTAGTGTCCATGTTTAGCTCTAGTATCTGGATTTCCTCATGATGCACATGCAATTGCATCTCCTCTTTCACATTTAACATTGATTTCTAATTCTTTTTGATTCATAGTAAATTAAAATCTCAGACATTAATGCACTTGTATAGGTGTAAATGTGCAATTCATATCCTTTGAATTTCACAGTCCTTTCAATGCTTTCAGCACTTTAAAACAGCTTCCGTACCAATATTTCTAAAACCCAGCTTGAAGAACACAGTTTAGAACCCAAATGGGTTCTAAAACCCATTTGAAGAAATAGATCATATATGCTCTATAAAATAAAAAATCAAATAAACCAGTCATTTAATATCTAAGTAGTTGTAAAAAATACACTCTGAAATACTTTCATCTTTTCAGATCAAATTTAGCAAGTTTTCACATTTTGTAAAGACTACTAAAAACCTGTTGAAGGTTGAAGGAAATCAATATGTCTTGGCTCATATCCTAGGAAACCTCTTTCAGAAGAATGCTGAGGAACTTTATCAAGTATGTGCTTAAGTTGCCATGACTTTTCTGGAACTTAGATGACTAAATTGTTCAAATATCTATTTTCTTGTAATTAAGCAATGCATGATTTCAGCAGTGCTTGATGGTTGGATACAAATAGAGCTGTCTACCCCAGAAGTGTCTTTGATGTATAATTCTTTTATGTATGTTATTGAAGTGGCAGGGAGAACAGTTTTCATGCATTCCTTCAGTATTGCAAGAACAGTATTTGGAAAATAACCTCACTAATAATTTATTGTATTTTTAAAGAGCCAGTTTATTTTTTAAAAGTAGCTTATCTCTTTATTACTGGTGACTTACTACAAATGTGAAAAGTTGAATTTCTGAGGTAATTATTGGCTGGCTTGCCTCATTATATGAAAAGAATTGTAGAAAATCTACATCATTGCACTCTACAGAAAGAAGAGATACAAACTCTGAGATCTGGTAGGTGTTAACATATTCCAGAAAGATGATAAAAAGGGTGGAATTCATCTGATAAAAAATACAAATAAAACATGTCCCTTTTGACTCTAGTGAATATGCAGGGTGATTGGCTCAAGAACACTCATAGAAATTCATTGAAAGAGACACTGGAGGTTATTTAATCCAAATACCTCCTCAAAGTGGGACTATTCTCAATGCTAGATGTAGTAAGTTTTGGGTTGGGGCTTGTTTGTTTTTTTTTTTTTTTTTGTTGTTTTTTTTTTGGGGGGGGGGGGTTTTGTGTTTTTTTTTTTTTTTTTTTTAGTCCAGGAAAACCTTTTAATATTTGGAAATCAATTCTAAGAGCCTGGACTCCATGATCTTCTCAGGGGCTGAGCTGAGGATGACCAGCCTCAGCCAAGTAAATGTCGGTAAGAAATATGTCTAAACACAGGTGAGAGGAATCCCACAGTTCAATCAACTTTAAGTGAAATGAGCTCAAACAAAATAACTTTTAAGCTAAATATAATTTCTAAATTCTTAAAGGCTTCTATTACAAATCACCCCAAGCTACAGCAAATTCATATTTTATCTTTAAAAAAACCCCAATAGTGTTTCTCCTAAGTATTTAGAAACTTACATCCAGTCTTTCAATCTTCATTGAAATCAACCTTAATAAGAGCAGAGTGAACATTAAAAATCAAGCTTTCAGTCTTTGTTATCATCTGTTGCAGAACAAAAAGCCTGTCTAAACAGATCCTATTATCATCAAAACAGGACATGAATATTGCCTGAAACTCTGTCCCTTAAAAACTCAAACTTTGAATCATTCAATTTCCTAGAATTAATTAAAAAATTCACAGCTATTAAATGACTGAACTAAAGTTGGTGGATGCTGTTTTACTACAGACATCTCAAGATAGATGAGGCTCAGAAGGTAGATTTTTTTTTCCTGTAACTTTACTGAGCAGAGAAAAAATCACAAAAAGACATTCAAATATCATCATGTATGTGTTAACATTAAACCAGCATATGAAGTGCTGATCAAAATGGTTTCTTGGATTGTATGACCAGCTTATATCTTCAATATGAGTTTCTGTCCAACTGTATAAATTAAGAAATCAGATAGAAGTAGTACACTTTAAAAGTTTTGAAAATACTTACTGTAGTCAACAGTGGGAATATTTCAGAATTGCACTTCTAACTTAAACTTAGTGGTTTGTTTCTCTATTATGTTGGTAAAACATACATGATAACTGTGGCTTTACTGTGGTTTGTAGAAAAAAACAGCAAGTTAGGACTGCTTGACTAACCAAAATAAATCTTATCAGCCACTGTATATATGTATATACATACTTCTGTACATACTCGTACACATACATATGTTCTATGTTATGTGTAAGAACAAAATAATCAGGTATTCTCATTTCATGTATGTCCTAAAACTGTAGAAAAGTTTCTGCAACTTCAGACATGACAATTATTTTGCAAGAAGAGATCAAACACTTCAGTGAGAACTAAATCTTAAAAAACCTGGAAGCCCAGTCCCATCCATCATCTGTAAGAGAGACATATTCACTTTCGGAACAATAAGAAAGATACAGCTTACTAATATGGGGGCTATGATATTTTCTAGTATACCATATGATAGATCAACTTCTTTTTACAGGTACTAATACCATTGAATATTCCTTCCTCGGGAAATCTTACCAAGACAAATATCAATTCTGAAGTATGGTAGTATTCATTGTCTATTTAAACAGTCCCTTTTTTTTTTTTTTTTTTTTTTTTTTCTGTTAAGAAATATTTTTATTTCTATAATTTAGTTGAAACATGAGTTATTGTCTATTTTTTAATTCAGAAGGGAGAAAAAAAATGTACACCAGTCTACTTGAGTAGTGTCAATTCTAATCAAAAAACCAAAAATGTACTTAGGATGGCTGATTTAGCATTGTTTCAAGCTCCTAAGACCTCTTCTCTTACCCTAACACATTTCAAATATGATGAAGAAATGCATCTTGTTGATATTATTTGTTTTAAGGGAAGATCTAAAATAATTTTTTCCTGTCTTCCATTGTTTGACCCTAAAAACTGATATATTTTTTTAGGAAAACTAATACTTTAATACTAAATCACTTATTCTTTGCTTGATTTATGGTATAGAATAGTTATACTCAGAAGAATAATACAATTTTCTTATTTGACTACTTTGTCATCAGTTGGATTTAATCTGTAGAACAACAATTTACAATGATCTACTTGCCAATATTTTTTTAAATGCCTGTGCTATTCATTTCCTGAACTGTTAAGAAAATCAAAGGTCTTAGTTGTTTCCCTTTCTTCAACACTTTTGAAATGTTCCATATTTAATTCTCTGAATCAGCAGGAAAACAGAAGGATCTTAATCCTCAATAGATGAAATAGAAGAATACAGGTGTGAACTCTGAGGTAGTTATAACATCTTTTGAACATTATCCCTCTTTGAGATACAGCTTATTTTTGATATTGAAAAGACCTTTCTGATGTAAGGGAAGTACTAGCTTCCTTCCATTTTGTTTGGATTGTCTTCTGATTAGAACAGTAGTCCCGAGCTCACTGGAAACCCAATGTGGTATTAATACTATGGTCTCCTTGGGTTCAAAGACCTGAAAATTGTTGGCTGAGGACTTGGTTATATTTAGACTTAACTGACAGAAACTTTATGTCATGTTTCTCAGCCTGGCATCTCTGACTACATCTGTACTAATATGCTAAATAGTATCAGGGATTGTCCTTTGTCTCTGCAGTCAACTGACAGTGTCTAGCAACATCCATACTGGTGAACCTCCTTATCTGCCCAGATAGGTAGACCACATACACAGTAACCTGCTGGAAATGTTCTTGCTGCTTCTGTGTCCAGGAATTGTGTTGGAAAAAGAGACACAAAAGTATCACAACTCTCATCCTGACACTGTTTAGGTTGTTACTATTGCCTTCTCTTTCTTCTCTGTTTGTTGTTGTTGTTGTTGTTGTTGTTTTTGTTTTCTTTTTTTGTGCAACGGCAGGTTAATAACCAAAAGTAACTGCATGTGAGAAAATACAGAGTGATTAGAGATAGGATTGTCTGATTTGACCTTGAGCATTTAAAAGTAACTCTATAAAACCTTAATTACTGGTTATATATGAAAATTTGTGAAAGCTTCCCTATGTAATTCTTCTGTGAGAGTACCAGTCAGTTTTTGGCCCTTAACTGTAATCTGTTTCTTGACACTGAATTTATCTTACTATGTCTTACTGTGTCTTAATGATACCAACTGTCGTTACGAGCCTGTCATAAGAACATAAAATATTCCATTGTTAGTCCTTTCTCTTTTTCTTTTTTTTTTAAATACCTTTCAGCTATAATAGATTTTTCTGTTTTGAAACACATTCATATTATTACTATGAATAATATATATCAACCCAGAAATTGAAACATTTTACATAAAGGCATAGAGGATTTTACTAAAGCACGACCACACTGTGAACAGCTATGCTGTCCGCCTTGCAGAGGGAATTCCTGCTGGAGTATGGCAAACAATTTGAAAACTTGCTTGATGCAAATCATTACAGTTATGTGTACATAAAGAGCTATACTTACTTGTGGTTTACAGTAAAACTTTACTTAAGAAAACTAAGGTAGGTACCTAGTGTAAAGCAAGCACATAAGTATTTCTGAAATATTCAAAACCGCACATCAGATAGGTTATTTGAAGTACACAGTGGCTGAAAACACATGAAGGATATTGCACTTGCAGCACTTATCTACAGCCATGAGCTTATAAAGAGGAGTGGGTGTGAAGCTGTGAAGAAAAGCAATTCCATTCTCAGTAGGCTACCACAGTACATTTTCAAAAGTTTCTAATTGAAGATATGCTTCATTTGCCTTAGCTATAAAAGAAGTCACATTTACTCATGATTATGTCCGTAAATGACATAATAAAAAGTAGTCTTAAAAAAAAGACCCAAACAAAAAAAACCCAAAAGTAACACTTTTAATTATCTGAAATTGTACATTTATTTCTTGTATCATCTATCCAATATCAAGAGAGTTAGACTCCATTAAGCTCAATAATTTAAAACTATTTTGATTGCAGGTATATTGTCTGTATTAGGAATATACTTCATTCTAAAATGAAAATGTCATGTATTAAGGGCCTCAAAAACAATACATGAAAACAATGATAGCACTGTGACTAATGTATTATTCATAGTCAATACATACACTGGATCCTTCAGAATATTGTGATGAAAATTTTTAATGAGCTAACACAAACTTATCATGAAACATGTAAGCAAAACGACAGTTGTGATACACAATGTATATTGATTTCACTGACAATTAATTCTACTTGAATATGAGGACTAGAGTGCCTAATCTCATATTTAAGACTGTTGTCTATACTTGACCACACAGAACACAGAGATTTATGGTTCAATCTGTTCAAAGTACTTAAAAGTATAGACCTTTAAATTATTTAGGGTTTGGATTTTGTTTGGTTTATTTGTTTGTTAAGTAGACTAGGAGAAAATAGTAGACAATACTTTCCAAACAGAAGTTTTACATCATAGAAAAAAATCAAGAGCTATTAGAAACCTTGTAACTATTTTACATAATTTAACTTCTAGGAAAACTGTAATAGTCAATTAATTTATACAAATTTGCTTTTATTTTTTTCATGAATATGACATGTCTGGAAGATCCTTCTACTCAGAGTTCTAGTCCAGCTACTCTGAAAGTGAAACTGATCTTGACTACTTTTATATTTCTATCAATCTTAGCTAATAAGCTGAACTCTTTTAGTTGTCAATGGTGAAAAATAGTTGTTTCTGAGATGTCGTTTAGGGTACTTAAAGGTATACAGAAATACACAGGTGTATTTTTTCTCTAAAATATTGATTTCTTTCTACTGATTATCAGGTCTGCTTTGAGGCCAAGAAAATATGTGGTATGGGCAAAAAGAATACTCTCTGTTATTTGAACACTCACAGATGTGTACACTTCCTTGGCCAAGCACTGCCAGAAAAAACCTTCAGTGATAGCATTAGCTCATCTGGAAAGCCACACCTTTGCCTTATACGTAGGGTTTTCTGTCAGTCCAACCAGAATAAAACATGGCAAAGCCTACATAGAGGCTTGGCTTGCTTCAAACTAATGAACCAGGACAACTGTGAATTTCCTGACATTTCATTCATAAAATTTTTCATATTTAAGGATGGGAAAAGAGTGACTGTGTTTTCTAACTTGGAACAGAATTAAATATCACAGAATTGAATACCAATTCCAATCACACTTAATTACTTTTTTTTTTTTTCCAAGCTTCTATTTTTTAATTTCTTAATGGAAAGCCTCCAGAAATGTAGATACTGTGCTGTAAAAAGTTGTCAGAACTCAGATTTGCTGAATATAAAGCAGCATGGTTCAGGGCTGATGTCTTTGTCCTTCCTGCCACCACCCCGCCATCTGTCCCAGAATCCCAAATGGATCATTATTTATTGAACTTTACTTCAGCAATGCGTATTTATATTTCTGCAAAAATAACTACCTCTCTGCAACTGTGATTTAGAGGTCAATTTTTGGTCCTTTCTCTAAGCTCTGAAAAAGAAGGAAAATATACATAGGTTTCAATATTTTCTCTGTTCTTGCTAGAATAAAAGAAAATATGTTATATTTTGTATTAGGGCATTGTTCATGTGTTATAAAAACACTTTAGGATGTTTTTCCTACAGTGTTTACATTTATATTGGTTTTAACTTTATTTGAACAAACTAAATAATTCACAAAGTAAAATTTTGAAAGAAATACATAATAAATTACTAGTTTAGCCTATTTTCATTATTTGATCACTTTCTTCTACTGAAGAAATTTACCTTCTCTCTTTGAACCGATTCATTGAAATTACTCTGATAGTTTCCAACTCATATCTTTGAAGAAGGAAGAGTATTGAGACAAAGGGAGCTTGTATGTTATAGGTAGTGTGCACATGTATCACTAAATACAGTTATCATGGTTACTGCATTTTTAAATAGCTTTTCAGTTTTTGAGTTGATTGAACAGAGAAAAAAATTACAGTTGGGAAATACTATAGTCTGCTGGTTTAATTCACTGGCAGTTTTAGTAAGTTAGTCAGTTCATGAAGTTTATGGGCACTTTTTCCTTATTTATTTAATTATGGGTGCCCAACAGGCCAACATATGCAATTTAATGGTGTAATTTGCAGAAGTTACAAAAAGCAGGATCCCTGCTGAAATTTTAAAGGGGGAATGTACCTATTTTCTGTTTCTGTTACTTGATATAGTGGCTTCCCAGATGAGACAGAATAGCAAGCAAACAAAATGCTGATGATGCATGACTCACACCAACTGCTTGTGAATTGAAAGCAGATGTGGACAGTGGGAGGCTGGTTGTCTCTAAATACAATACAAGTAACTGAAAAAAAAAGCACAGTCTGACGGTGGTGTTCAGGAATGTATCTCATAGTTAAAATCTGTCTCCCTTTAGGCATTCCTTTTAAGACAGTCATCACAATAATAAAAAGGATATTGTATAAAACATATAAAGTAATGAAATATTAATTATAAATATAATGTAGATAAATAAAGCACAGTGACATCACTGTGACCATGCGTGTTGCTATGTATCTATCAGATTTATTAGGCTTTCCAGCTTTACAATAAAAACACCAGTAGTATTCAAACCTGAACACCTGTAACTATCACTCATTACACTGTAATAAATCCATTGGTTAGTACAGAAAAAAATCTTTGTTAAAGAATGAGCACATGATACATACCATAAGTAATTATACTCTTGAATATACTTACATGCTATGGAAAAGGGGGAAAAAAACCAGATTTGACTGCACTAGTACAAATTCACGAGTCAGTACGCTACTCATTGCCTATATTCTCGTTAATTTTTTTCTATTTTCAACTACTCTTATCATAGTACTCTGATTAACTGTAATCATTTACCTTCCCAGGTGTAATATATTTCTGTCTTATAGACTTTCACCAATCAGCTTTATTTACTAGTCTTTGAGGTTCTATCATAGCAAAACTTTCTCTACAAGCAAGATACTCTAATGGATACCCATAGCTTTTATCTCACAAATTCTTTTTGGTATCTAAACAAAATAACCTCTTTCCTACTCTCAATTTACTAGACTTCGTTATTAAAGATCAGTGCTAAATACCCTTAATTAATGTCAAAGCTCTCTTGGTGTTTGCAGGCTGTACCCAATTCAAGTTTATATTCAGTATACTGCGGTGAAGGTTATTGGTCTTCTGAGACTATTTTACTAGAGCCATGTTAAGTCACTTTCTACATACTGTGACAACATTTAACTTTCTCTACTCACATTATTTTTCCAGCTCTCAGTAAGTTTTTTGATATATTACTAATAGTTGCGCATTTTTTTTCCCTGCTTACTTCAGATTAAAGCTTCATTTGGCTTGGGCATTTTGGCAGCTTTCAAAGGCTGAGGGCATTCATCCTGGTTTGATCCTCATTTCAGCTCCATATTTTTACCTTCTTCCTGTGAAGTTTATGTCTTTTTCTGGAGTATGGAACTTTTCTTCCTCTCCTAATGTTACAGTTAAAAACTTCTATGACATTTTTACATCAACTGATTCACATTTCAGTGAATTATTAACTTCATTTTTCAGAAGCCGCACAAAGTTGACCAATAACTTAAGTTCCTTAAAAAGACTTGGGGGAAAAAAAAAAATAAAAATCTATTTGCTTCTATTAATCTCAAGAGATATTTTCTTTACACATATTATCTCTAGTGGTTTTCTTAACAGTTATTATTATAGTCACATTTGCACAATGATTTTTCTGCTCCTCTAAATGGATTTCATCTCTCACTCTCTCAGCTTGCTTTTCCTTAAATTTTGAAGAACATTCTGGTATCTCATTAACGTGCCTAGAAAAAAAATGCCACAGACTTCAGTGGAAGCAGAATAAGGCCCAAAACTTTTTATAAAATTCTTGATACTTAAATGTTGAGATTTTTACAAACTTTTTAAATCAATATTGCCCAATTGTTGTTCAGTGGGATCTTTGCCAGGGACTTAAGTGAAAGAATGATATCACTCATGAGTTTTAGGTATTATTTAAAAGCAACAACCATTTTGTACATGGGAAGAAAAAAAAAAAGAAAGAAAAAGTCGCTGTATTTTCAAAGCTAAGTAACTAAGCTAAGACTGAAGAAAAAATGCATAAATTCTTGAAATATGTAAGGAGAAATATGTTTGAGGGGCAAATTGTTGTCTTTCAGGATTAAGGATCTTGGTAGAAATGCAGCTGTTTTCAGTGTCCCTTGTAATATATTTAGACTAGTAATGGAGTATAAGATAGAATATTGAGAATTTTGTGATTTCCATGGTATATGACAATTAATTTGTCTTCTTCACAATGTAGAAGCAAAGAACTACAGACCTGCCTGAGCAGGTAAACAACATTTTAAGTGTGACTGCAGTCAAAATTACATTTAAGTGTAGGTCCAAATTCATTACATACACAACTGTGTTGAATTTTGAGGAATATATGATAGCACATCCATGATAGTCTTAGTACCCTGGATCTACCTCTATGGCTCTGTATTCATCCATTTGTACAGCCCAGGTATTTCTAAATAGTTAATTTTCAGGGATGTCAGAAAATCCCATTTCTCCAAAAGAGCCAGGAATCAGTCACACTGACCCACACTGTCTGGTTTCAAGGACTTATTGACCACAGACAATCGTACAAAGAGGTAGTCACATCAAGGGTGTCTATCCCTGGCCCAAAATATTGGACCAGACATCAAAACTACGGAGCACAGGATGACCCACAGTATGACTGAAACTACTAGAGTTATTACCTTTATTTTTACTGCTGTTTGATAAAAATCTTGAATAAAAATCACAAGAAGGAACATTAGAAGAGTTTACATCAAAATTTTATTTAATTTGTATTTTCACTATGAATAAGGAACTAAAAATAGTGAGAGATATATATTTAACACAAGAATACAGGGGACAAGACTCAAGATCTTTTGGTCTAAGACAGAGATATATCCCCTCCTTTGGTTTGTTATGCCTCTTCACAGCTGTGTTTATGGTTCAGGCCAGACTCTATCTGTAATCTGTGCTAGGCCATATCCCAAAAAAAGGCCTGTATTTAGAGAACTTGATTATTTTAAATTAATGCAATATCAATAGTTTTAAAAAAAAAAAACATAATAGGTGTACAGGATACAGGAAAAATAATTTACCAGAGCATGTTTTACATGTAAGATTTATTTAGAAAAAATGCCATTGCATGTAGTTAGGAAACTAACTTAACAGTTCTGGTTACTTTATCCTCTAAGATTTTAGGACTGGTATATATAATTATTGCACTCTTAGTCTGTATGCATAGCCTTTCCTCCTCTTTCATTCCCATTTGGTTTCTCAATCTGAGCAAACCAGTCACTGAATTGATCTACTCAGATAACTTAGAATAAATAAAATGTTCTCTCTGCACCTGCAGAAGGAGCAGATGCTGTCAGAAGTGGTTTAGCACTTCAACAGACTGCTTCTGTCTGCATAGCCAGTGACTTTTGCTAGTTCAGTAGTTTGATTTCCTTAAAGCTTTGGCAGCAAATATGTTCTACTTCATACTTTTGTCTTTTAAATTAAATGAGTTTAGGTCTGACTGTCATAATAATTGTCTCAAATTAAAGGCTTTTAATGTATGAAATAAGTACAACCAGTAATTTAAATAAACTGGATCTGGTTTGGTACATCATTGCATTTTAAAACAGTGTCACCATTGGTCTGTGGTCTGTTTGAGATTCTGTAGGAGTGTTTTTTTCAGATAATGTGCTATGTGTGCCACAGTGGATCTTTCTGTGTTGATCAAGGTCCTTCGCATCCTTACTTGCCTTCCATGGGAATTATTGCTTTAAATCCATTCTCAGTGAGGTGGGCTGTCCTCAAGCCCTAGAGCACAGGAGGGATGAATGATGGGATGAGCAGTTGGCTCTCAACCCTTTCCCAGAAAAGTCAGGGCTGTCTAGTCGCCCAAAATACTTGCTCCACATTTCTATGATGTTGACTTTTTTCTTCTTTCCAAAGTTTGTCTGTCTTTATTCTAGAGTGCAGGAAGGACTTGATAATTTTTATTCAGTGCCATGACAGTTCATCTAGATGAGTCAACACATCTGCCTAGTACTGTGTCTTGTAACTCAAATCTTTGTACCATACTCCTTTGCTCAGAGTAGACATGATCTGCATCCTTACAACAAATCACAGAAGGTACTTGGATATCTAATCCTCATAAGTCTCACTAAGATTTACGGCTTAGGGCCTCAACTGCATGCAGACATTTCCAATCATTATTCCTGCAGCAACAAGGTGAAGAAATTCATCACTGAGTTAACTGAGGATAGAATTGGATACAATATACAACTGTAATTAATTAATAGTAAAACATTATTACAGGCTTACCATAATATAAATTTTGTAAGGTGTCAAAAATTGGAAAACTTGTACCTACTCTTCTTAATTCCAATATCTAAGATAATGTATTTTTCAGAATTTTTCTCTGAGTTATTGCAGAACATGGATACATTAATTAATACATAAATTCAGAGTAATTAACAGTCCTAATTTTTGTATATATTATGAAAACAAATGACTTAAAATGACATTGTTTAAATAATGAGAAGTATTGTGCAGTACAGAAGTGCTCGTCACTTGTGAAATGAGATCTGTTGTGAAGTTCTTCAGAATTTAAGTTATAAATTGCATCAAGCTTGTGGTTATTTTTCTGCTCTTTTATCTAATTACGCTTTATCTTTCAGCAAACTGCTTCTCAACACCTTTTTTTACTGAAAGAAAGCCCTCCAGAAATCAAAGAAGCTTATCTCCATTACTGTGGCTTATGCACTTATCTTAATCTTACAGAAATGTGTGACGTGCTCTCTGTCCCATTGGTGCCTCTGTGAATGACAATTGGATGTTTATATTTCCAGTCCATAACCAATAGATTAAATGTATTTAAAACTTCTGCTGTCTCTGATATTTGAGATGTGTACATTAATACATGTGTGACCATAATAGCTCATATAAATATTAATTACTGACACAGTCATACACTATTCATTTTCATGTTTTCATATTCATAAGTATTGATCACACTTATCAGCTTTGTTTCCTACTGTCTTTCAGTTAGAACTCTTTAAAATGCCCTAGATATACATTTGAATATTTACACTCCATGTAATGAAGTCAATATGTTCTATGCAAATTCACTCATTTTTATATTTTGCTTAACATGTCCTTTCAGGAATTATAATCTTGACTATGCATACTGTTGATACTGGATGTTGGATGTGATCCTGACTGTTCTGTGATATGATGTGTAAGACCCACCTTTGAAGTAGCGATCTTGAAAAACATTGCTTTTCTATATTGCATGAGATTTTATAGAAGCCAATATATTATAAAATATTTTTAAAATTTTTAATATTTTAATCCATTGCAGTGGACTGTGATATATCGATCTAAATCTGAATTTCAGACAATTTTATTTTTAGAAATGAAATTGTGGTCACACAAAGACAACTGAATTTCAGTTTTTAATAGAGACTTGCTTTTATTCCTTTTTTGTTTGTTTGTTTACAGTCTGAACAGACGAATGTGAGGGAGCATGTAATAGTTGCTATTACATTTGCAGGAAGATTGCCCTGTCCCAAAGAAGCAATTATAAAAGTAAAACTTCAAAACTGCAAATGGTTCATAGTTGGTTTTTTTTTTTAGTCCAGGTGTAATTGAGATAGCTGAATGACAATACACGCTATAATTCAGTGAGAATGTCTTTTATAAAGCACATAAATAATGTAAGAACTAATATTGATTTTAAAGGACAGCGGATTTTTGACTGGCATAGGTCCTACAGGTAGTATGTGTAGGTATCCAGAGCATTACAAACTGTTTGAAAAAAAGTTTATTAATAAATTATGATTTCAGAAAGACATGTTTATTTTAAAATATCTCTTTTTTTCTTTTTTTTTTTTTTTTTCTTTCCCTGCATCCTACTACGAGGATTGTAGACCAAGGTCATTTGAAGGATTTTTCAAACAAACTATACTCATTTGGCACAAAGAAAATTATGTATGTAAAGCTTGTAGCCTATAAAAATGTTCTCTCAGAGACCTTTCTTTTTACCTTCCTCCTCCCCTCCCCCCTTGTATATCATTGCCTACAAATGAAAAATCGAAAATAGATGTGTGTTAAGGAATTTTTGATCTATCTTTGGATAAAGATGCATCATGAGTGATTTAAATTGTATGAGAAAAGCTTTTTGGTTTCCATTTTCTGCTTGTAAAGAGCTGCAGTTCCATTGCCATGAGTCCATAGGTAATTCTCAATGAATCATTTCACAGTATTACATTAATTTTAAATGAGAACAGCTGGGTAGTGTTAGGCTCCATGGAAAGTCGGGAAATGTGCTGGTTTTTTCATAGTTTCTATGATAGGGACTTGAGAGGTTTTGCTCTTTGGGTTTTTTGTTTTTTGTTTTTTTTTTGATGTGGGGGTGTTTTTGGGGAGTGGTTATTCTTTGTTTTAATTACTGTTGACATGCATGCCACCACTGATAATAATGCCATAATTTACATGACAGCTCCTAGTTATGTAACATTTTGAAACAATGTTCCCTGATGGAACTTACCTGAATCTTTATGGTAACAGCTCAGGAACACCTGGATGTGTTCAAGAGAACTCAGTGTGAACATGGGGTTTTTTTAGGTAGAATGGTAACTGCTGCACACATTCCTGTGATTCATTTATGTTAGTTATAGGCAGATAATATTTTACATCCTTTCTTCCAAAGTTCTGAGTTTTGGTTTTGTTTTTTTTTTCATCTGGTTGGGGTTTTTTTGTGTGTGTTTTTTTTGGTTTTTTTTTTTTTTATGTGTGTGTGTTTTTGTTTTGTTTTGTCAGGTAGGAATAACTATGTAAAAATGTTATTTTATGTGATTATTTTTTTTTTTTAAATCAAAACTGCAGAGGAAATTAAATTATTCCTTTAAGGAGATTTTGTTGCTTTCTTTACACTATAGAAATCCTCATGTGTATGGAAAATGATTGTAAACATATTCCTAGAATAAGATTGACTCTGTACATGGATTTACATCAGTCTGAACATATGATTAATTCAAAAGGAATAACAGATATTGCATTTCAATATACCATTATGAATTATTAAAAACAACAAGATGTTACGTGATTTTATTTATAGTCAAATAATTAAATTATTTTTTTCTTTTAATATTGGGTATTTTGTATAATCTCATATGTTGGAGGATGTGTACAAAATAGACCAGAAATTTTTCAGATTCCTTAATCTAAGATTCATTTGCTTTCTTTATTAAGGTCTCACATTCATCTAGGAATATATACATATAACACTACATATCAGAAATACTCTAAGACATAGTTTTATAGGAGATTGCTGGTCAGCAGAAACAAATCAAAGTGAAGTAACAGTTGATTTAGAAAGAAAAAACTAAGCACTGGGTATTGTATGCTGAAAGAACAAAACATTTTGAATAAAGTTATAGATATTGAAAATCCAAATTCTTAATATTTAATTAGTCATGATAAGATCTAAAACCTGTGCACCATTATGCTATTTTTAACGTTGTACCAGCTAGGACTCTTACTGCACTAAATTAAAGTAGAGACAAAGTAGACAGTTCTTGTCTCCTTCTCTCAAAAATGCTGTGTCACTCAGTTGCATGTGGTAATGTTCTGATTAAAAACCTACATAAAATGTTAATCCTGACATATCTTCAATATATCCGGTCTCTTTCTAAATAATAAATTGTACTATTTTATATTCTTCGAGCCACTACAGAAACCATCATAGTTAGAAATACAGTACTCTATATTCTGGCTTATTTTTTAGTTGGAAAATTTCCAAAGGCTGTACCTTTCCCTCTATGTAATAAGAGCTCCATGCTTCATAAATTAAGGCTACGACACCTCATTCTCTTTCTGTCCAAATTCCAGATTCAGAGCCTCTGCATTCTTTCTCTATCAGCTTCACAGGAAAGGGACAAATTGTATTTTCCTTCTCACAGGTCTCTAACTTCTTATGTTTCCTCACTTGCAACCTACCACTGTATTGCTCACCCCAAATATTACAAAGCCATTACATAATCGTCTTAGAGTGATTTACAAGTGTCTTCTGTTAAAGTATTAGACTTCAGGTAGAGATGCAGAGTGTCCTTCAATCTCCTTTGGAGGCAATCTGGGTCTTTCTCAAAACCAAGAATAATTCATCATTTCCTTTAATTGTGGAAAAGCCAATCAAACCAATCCAAAATGCTGATTACAGCATAGAAGTAGTAGATCCCCATAGGACTGTGAGCTGAGGTACTGGAGGAAGACTACTGCTGCAGAGTAAAAGTTTTCTGCTAGAAAAATTGTGGCAATTTGCATTTCCTGAAGCAATTTTTTTGATTGGGATAGATTTTATTTTAAACGGTTTCTGCACATCCACACAAGCTAACAGGAAATACCATTTTAATGAAAGCATATATTTTGATTTTCATGTAGCCTAAGGGGGAAATAGTTTTGAAGATATATTAAAATGAGCTTTTAAATTTTCTCATGTTGTTTTAGAAGGAGTAAAAAAAAAATTTTGTCAGAAATAATGGAACAAAAAAATGAAAATTTCAAAATTACAAGTATCACGTAGATAAGTGTGTCATGATAATGTGAGAGGCCCAGATTACCCAGATTTGTAGAATGGAAGTAAGTGGAGCTGGAAGTTACTTCCTGAGCTTATTTAAGTCCTTTTTTGTAAACAGTGTTCTGCTATACCTCTCTCATAGAGAAACTGACAAAATTTTATTTATATTGTTTTTGTTTTTTTTTTTTTTTCCCAAAAATGGATCTTAAATTACTTTTTCTGCAGTTTACATTTCTTGTTCTATGGATGTGAAGAACAATTTCCTTTGCACCATCTTCTTACTATTAGTTACTATGTTTTTTCCCTGAACTATGTAGCAGTGAACCTTTCCATCTTTTCTCTGAATCATATTTTCTAGACTTGTAATTGCTCTTGAGGTACTTTCACAGTGTTCCTCATTTCTTACATCTACACCTTTTTTTGCTGGCCCAGGGAAAACACCTGAATGTCCCATCAGACAAACACTGATATTCTAACCACTCTGAGGCAGGACTTTTTAATCTTTCTTAATCTTTCTTAGTCTGAGGAAATAAATAGCTATTGAAAATACAGTTGAATATGTCTCCTTATATCTCAGGCCGAATACCCAAAACCACACAAGGGCGATTAAGAACATTTTCCTCCAGTTTTCCTAATGACTGGAGTATTAGTGGGGAGTTTTGGGGCTGGATATATATTTGTTTTCTTTGATGATTTTCCATTTCATTTACAAATTCTAAAGTAATCTTTTTCATGCAGTAACTTGCATACAGTGGTCTCTGTCATATTATTATTTAAAGTAAAAATATAATGTAAATTTGATTTCCAGGGACTGAGCTTAAATGTAATGCCTAGAAAACAAGGTGATGATTACTAATAGAACTAAGATTCTTTGACTACTTTCTTGAAAAGTGGTTTTCATTAGATTTCTTGAACTATTACACAAGATTTTTGAAATACATTCCTGAAAATATTTCTTATTTTTATTTTTCAGATCTAAACATCTATCTTTAAATAAACATCTATCTTTATGTTTAAATCTGTTCAGACTTAAACATCTGTGTGTCATTCACATATGTCATGCTCAATGTTTAAGCAAATAGCATTTAGTATTTTCGGGTAATATTTAATCTGAAAGACAGATAAAGATCTTCAAGTCAGTAAGGAATGCCATTTCTCTAGGTAAAGATGAATATATTGCAGAATATACAACGTGCAAGAAAGTATAACGACTGCCACTTTTTAGCAAGATGGTCAAACAGTATTTCTTAATGTGATGGATTGACTCTGGCTAAATGCCAGGTATCCACCAAGTCGCTCTATCACTTCCCCCCCCCCCTTCCCTTTGTTTTCTCAACAGGGTAAAGAGGGGAAAGAAGATAAACTAACCCTTGTGGGTGAAACAAAAGCAGTTTTAATATAAGCAAAGCGAAGCAAAAGTCCGAGCGCGGAAGCAAAAGCAAACAGATTTATTCTCTACTTCCCATGAAGAGGCGATGTCGGGCCTTCTCAGGAGCAGGGCTCCAATATGCGTAGTGGTTGCCTCAGAGGACCAAGGGTGACCCCACCCCCTTCCTCCTTTCTCCCAGCTTTATACTGAGCAGACGTCATATGGTATGGAATATCCCTTTGGTCGGTTTGGGTCAGCTGTCCTGGTTGTGTCTCCTCCCAAGATCTTGCCCACCCCGTCCCACTGGGGGAAATATCAGAAAGAGCCTTGGTGCTGTGTAAGCACTGCTCAGCAGCAGCCACAACATCAGGGTGCTACCAACACCCTGCCAGCTCCCAAATAAAACGCAGCACCGTGAGGGCTGCTATAGGGGAAAACCGATTCCAGTTCAGCCAGACCCAATACACTTAATTATCACCATTGTTTGTCCCAGAAAGAAAAATCTTCAGCACCCTTTATCACCACTAGTCTTTAACAAAAGGAAACACATAAGTATTTTCAACATTAAATTAACTAGTACATGACTATTGCAATGTTTCTGCTCAACTGGCTAGTTTTTTATAAATTCATATCCAGTCATATTATAAATGAAATTTATATAATCACTTTTGCATAACAGTTCTTTATTAGTAATTTTATGGGCTTTCTGCTGTCATCAATAGACTAGATCTTGATGACTACCTTAAGTGACAGAACACTACAGAAATATGAGCAATAACCCATCTCTGATTCATTTGACCTACATTAACATGTTCTGATAATCTAGTGTTTCTTGTTACTGTCTTCCATTATCTGCTACCTGCCACTCTTTGTGTCCTTCAGAAAAAATACTAGAAATGGAGAAAGAATATCTAGCAGTGTTGCTATGGTAATTTAATAAGAAGCAAAAATGAGTGTTAATACAGACTGTATCCATACCGAAGTAAGGACACTTTACATTTAACATCTAGCCAATAAGGTCTTATTTTATCACAGTTCTTCAGTTGCAGTATTTCCATTATTGACTACAAAGTTAAGTCACTTTGTGTCTTGAAGAAATTAGTCCTTGGAGGTAAAAAACTTCATCATATTTCTAAGTATATATGAAATTCACATCCTATGATTTCCTTCACTAATAAATAATTTTTTAAAAAATATGTTTCAGAAGATAATTTTACAATTAACAATATTGTTTTATGTTAATTTCAGGTGTCCATTTTGCTTAGCATATATAGACACTTCCAAAACCAGGCATCTGAATCGCATTAAAGCAAGAAGAATAAAAGGAAAGTGTCATGGGCGCACAGAAGCAGTTGCAATACATCCACAGACTATGCTCCAGAGAGTCCATTCAGTATGAAAAACAAGAGGTTGAGTTCTGTTTTTAGTATAGTTTGAGGAAAAATTATTTCAATGTTGTAACTAAATGTATTTTCTCTATTCCACTTACCTTGGTTTTGCATACACACACAGAAACCCATACACATACAAACAATAGTATGCTAACGGATATGTTCAAAATTATGTTGTAAGAACCAAAAATTTAGTATAAGGAGTATTTTACCCTCTGTGGAGCTTTCACTGTTTAATTTATAGAAGAAAATTGGAAAAAAAAAAAAAAATATAGATCTTGTCAGACATTGGTAATCCAGTGTGTGTAAATCTCAAGGACAGAGATGAAGTAAAGAAATACAGAAAGTTGGGGAGGAGTTGTTTTAAAAAAACATCATTGATAAGGTAATGTAGCTTTAAAAAAATATGGAGTTTTCTCCTCCTTTCTTCTAGAAGTCACAAATTAAGCATTTTCACTGGGAGGCCTTTGGAACAAAAATCATGTTTAGGAAAAAGACAAAAGAATACAAGTTTTTCTCAAAATGCAGGACAATTTAGTAAGTTGATTACCTTTGTTTGCTTGCATGTTTGCAGTCAGCCAGTCACACCCTTCTGACATAGTAAAACTTTCCTAAATAATCCAGGAATTCCAAGCAAGTAGGGAATTACTAAAAAGTAGTATATACTAACTGCATCTCCTATTTCACCTCAGTTGGTGCTTTATTTTTAATGTATCTTTTTATTTTAAAATTTTCCTGCTTTGTCTCCTGTGAATAATTTTAGATATCAAGTTATTAACCAGTCACTTAGAATGGCCTCTCGATACTGTGAAGAATCTCCAGATCCTTGAAGGTTCCTGACCCAGCAGTTTCTGTCAGGGATTTGATTTCCCAGCTGATCAAGCTGCATACCTTTTTCTGATTCTGAGGAAGGGATAAAATCTCTGCTGCGCTTTCACTGGTTTGTTTTGCATTCACAGCACAGTTAGTCTGTATGGTCACAACCGTGACTACCCAGAACTATCAAGCAGTGCTAGTTTTTGAAGCTTCTAGTGAGAAAGGACATCCATCACTGCCAAAACATTTTATGAAATCTACTTGTGATTACCCTATTCTTATGGGATCTTCAGGAACAGGCAGGTAAAGGGATCAGTACGTTGCACTGGAGACCAAAATTCTGACACCCTTATTTATGCTTTGGATGACTAGTATAAAAGTTGAGGCATGAACCTCCTACAGTCAATGGTAAGAAAATGACACTTCCACAGAATTAATCACCACTCCTTAAAATGAAAATTTAAAACAATAAGGTTAGTTGTCCCGATGGACATTGACATGGATTTAGAGCATTATTTTTTCTGAATTCTGGAGCTTGGCAAAATGAATGTCTTTTTAACTGTAATGTACCAGTAGCACAGTAGTTTACCAAATAAAACTGTTCAGTACAATAATGGCAGAATAGTTTTAAATTCCTAATTATTTTGACTAATGTGGCAAATTTAGCCTTATTTTCGAGTTATTTTATATTCTACTGTGGTTTTAGTTCTGGATTTTCTTTTGTATTTTTGAGAGCAAATAATAGTTCCCTTATCTGAAGGCCCATTATTATACCTTAGCTCAATCCTTAAGTTATACTATTTGGATATATACTTATAAAATTCTTTGTATTTTAAATCAGAATATGGATGAAATCAATAAAACACTCTTTTAGATAATTCATATAAATTTTTGGAAAGCAGTTTCCGATGGAAACATACATTTATGGAGTGTTCTTAAAAATTTAAAAGTTTATTAATATTCTAATACCAAAAAGGGTAGCTATTTGTTTATTTATTTTAGGCTAGATCTTGCTCCTATATGCAGAACCATTGTACCAGAAGGTATTACACCATTTCTTTTCTACTGATCATTGTCAGTCAACAACTTTATTTATTGTTATAGTTTGCTTTTACTTTTCTAATGTAGTGTCAGCATCCAAAATTATAATTACAGGTCTTGTCAACTTGCAGAATATTTCATTGATTTATCCTCCAATAACACTAGATTAACATTTTAATATTTGGAAACTGTAAATTACACATCTTCCAGTGTTCCTTGAGAGAGTACTCAGAGTTATCTTATTCATCAGATAGCTGTGAAAATTTGTGATATTTATACTTCAAACTTCTACTGATGAAATACCTGTACTGTAAACTGCACAAAATTTATGAACATGATATTAATTATAGCAGTAAGAACTGATGTAAACCCAAAATTCACATCCAATTTTCTTTTTAGTGATCTTGAGAATCTCATGAAGAAATATCCTATACAAGATTATTGTTATCCTGTATAAATAAACAAGTCTGTCTCAAACCTATCTATCTGCCTCATATGAACTCTTTGTCACCTTGGCTAATAAAAAATCACTATAACACTGAAGAATATGTCCTGCACAAGATGGAAAGCACAATTTAAAAAAAATAACTATTTTATACAAAATATAATTTCAAATATTTCTAGATGTTACCAGATGTCAAATAGATATGATGGACGGACATCTCTGAATCAGTTTTGTGCCCTAGTTGTTTCCAGTGTTCTTGCACTTCAAAAGACAATAATAAAGAAGGGGCATAAAGCAGCTGCTAGCTCTAACATTTCCAATTCTTAAACACCTTGACATGAATTATCGCAATAAACTGTCAGTTTTCTGCAAAATTGGACAACTGCAATGGCTTGGAGATCACTGTTCTGCTGATTAAGGATAGCAATTAAAATTGGACACTAGAGTGAAAAGAGTAGGCGTATTTTACTAGTGATAACTGATGCAACAGAGTAATACAGAAAACATGCAGTGAGAAAAAGCAGAATAGTGCACTTACAGCAGCAAACAGGAAAATACAGGCTAATGCATCAAATCATTACTACATGAGAGAGAGAATAGTGATTAAGAAAGATCCATCACCACTTGCACACGTTACCATCACCCAGCCCCGCAGTGGCTGGGGAGCCCCGGTTACAGCGAGGGTTTGGAGACCCTGTCCCAGCAAGGGGGAAATCCTACGCGGTGTGTCCATCTGTAGGTGAGGCTGCCAAAGTTGCTGCAAACGGGCCCAGCCTTATATACCAGAGATCGACAGGCCAGAATAGCTGGCACCTTTGTTTTGAGCAGAAAATTTCTGTTTTCATTCTCCTGTTGGATTCCACCCAAAGCCTGGCCAGGGCTCAGGGGGGGAAACCAAGGGAGTTTCTAACAAGGCCAGATACTTGGGTTCTCAGCCTTGAACAAGGCTAAACAAGGGAACTTGGATACATTCTCTCCTCACTACTGATTATATTTTGTCTAAGCTGCATCTTTCACTAGCAAGTTTACATACTTTATTAACGATTACATACTAAGTTAGCAGCTTCAGCTCTGGGCCTGTGGTTCAGGCTTCAGTATTTCAATGCTTTAGCACTTTTTACATCAGCGTAAGTGCGTTGTTATAACTTAGTACAATACCTACTAGCACAATGGTTTTCAGTTATAAAATATACAGGATTCATCTACAGGTCAACTCTGGCTTGGGACAGTTGTCCAAGCCTTAGCACTTCAGTCACTAAAGTTTAGCTTACTTCTTTAGACTTTTTAATTAATTTCCTCTTCAAACAATCTCTTTTCTAATAATAGACAGGGAAATAAAAGTGGGAAAATATTTCCTTTTTCGGAAACATATTTGTTGGATTTTTTTTTTTTTTTTACTTTCTTGCTTGTTTGTATATTATTTTACAAAATCAATTAATCCCTGTAAAAAGAAAATAGGTGGTCTTCCTTAAAGACCATGTGGAGACATCATATATCAGAACAAACACTCTGAGAAACATTGCTATAGAGGTATGACAAACTCATACCAAGTACATTCCTCTTTTAGATGAAGAGCTATTTTCAACTATTTGCTTTACTTAACCCACAGCAACCACAAGTAGTAACAATATTTTTAAAATTGGAAGGAGTTTTGAACACACAGACACAAACTTTAACTTTGTAAATGAAAAACTAGAAGTTTTATTCTGTGTTCATTAGCTTACTCCTGGAATGCTGGAGGACACTTTAGAGCAGAGAACTATAGCTTAAGAATAAACACATGCTTCTTTTATTTCTCAATATGAAATAGAAGTGTTTTAGACTGAAGTAAAATATTCCCTTCAAAAAGGTCAGTTGTAAAAAATAGGCACTGTATTCCTTTAAAAAAGTAAATTTGCTATTTATTTGAATAAATTATATTCATTATATTGACTTGTGATTTTTTTAATAGTCCAGAAAAAGTTACAAAACTAATCAGTTAATGATATTTATTGATCAAGCATTTTTTAAAAAAATCTTCCAGGTGCATATAGTCTGGATTAAAAGAAAAACAAGAAAGTGAATTTTATTTCCTGGATATATAGCTCTAGCAACAAGAAAAATTATCACCCATAGCCGCTGACTTCCGAGATAAGACTGTGAACACAGAATCATCAAGGTTGGAAGAAACCTTGAAGATCATCTAGTCCAACCATTAACTTAACACTGACTGTTCCCAACTATACCACACTCCTAAGTGCTATGTCTATGCGACTCTTTAAACACCTCCAGGGATGGGGACCCCACCACCTCCCTGGGCAGCCCATTCCAACACCTAACATCCCCTGCTCTCTGCAACCTTCTCTCAGGTAGCTATAGAGGATGATGAGGTCTCCCCTCAGCCTCCTCTTCTCCAGACTAAACACCCCCAGTTCCCTCAGCCGCTCCTCGTACGACCTGTGCTCCAGACCCTGCACCAGCTCCGTTGCCCTTCTCTGGACACGCTCGAGTCATTCAATGTCCTTTTTGGAGTGAGGGGCCCAAAACTGAACACAGGATTAGAGGGGTGGCCTCACCAGTGCCGAGTACAGGGGTAAGATCCCTTCCCTGTCCCTGCTGGCCACGCTATTGCTGACACAAGCCAGGATGCCATTGGCCTTCTTGGCCACCTGGGCACACTGCTGGCTCCTGTTCAGCCGGCTGTCAATCAACACCCCCAGGTCCCTCTCTGACTGGCAGCTCTCCAGCCACTCCTCCCCAAGCCTGTAGCGCTGCTGGGGGTTGTTGTGGCCCAAGGGCAGCCCCCGGCATTTGGCCTTATTGAAACTCCTCCAGTTGGCCTCAGCCCATGGCTCCAGCCTGTCCAGGTCTCTCTGCAGAGCCTCCCTACCCTCGAGCAGATCAACACTCCCACCCAACCTGGTGTCATCTGCAAACTGACTGAGGGTGCATTCGATCCCCTCGTCTAGATCATCAATAAAGATGTTAATCAGGAGTGGCCCCAAAACCGACCCCTGGGGGACACCACTTGTGATCAACCACCAACTGGACTTAACTCCATTCACCACAACTCTTTGGGCCCGGCCATCCAGACAGTTTTTTACCCAGCAAAGCGTGTGCCCATACAAGCCACAAGTAGCCAGCTTCGTCAGGTGAATGCTGTGGGAAAAGGTGTCAAAGTCCTTGATAAAGTCACGGTCGACAACATCCACAGCCTTTCCCTCATCCAATAAGCAGGTTGTCCTGTTGTAGAAGGAGATCAGGTTTGTCAGGCAGGACCTGCCTTTCATAAACCCATGCTGACTGGGCCTGATCTTCTTGTTGTCCCACATGTGTTGTGTGATGGTACTCAGGATGAGCTGCTCCATCAGCTTTCCAGTCACTGAAGTCAAGCTGACAGGCCTGTAATTTCCTGGATCATCCTTCTGATCCTTCTTATAGATGGGCGTCACATTGGCCAATTTCCAATCATTCGGGACCTCCCCGGTCAGCCAGGACTGCTGGTAAATGATGGAAAATGGCTTGGTGAGCACCCAGCCAGCTCCTTCAGCACCCTCGGGTGTATCCCATCTGGTCCCATAGACTTGTGTATGTCGATGTGATGCAGCAGGTCACTGACTTTCTCTTCCTGGTTTGGGGGGAGGTCGTTCTCCCAGTCTCTGTCTTCTGGCTGAGGTGGC
Source organism: Athene noctua (assembly GCF_965140245.1). Taxonomy (NCBI): domain Eukaryota; kingdom Metazoa; phylum Chordata; class Aves; order Strigiformes; family Strigidae; genus Athene; species Athene noctua. The sequence goes on from NC_134037.1 coordinate 49,476,674, forward strand.
TGGATTCCCTCGGTACAACTAGTCTTGTTACTAAAGACTGAGGCAAAGAAGGCATTAAGGACCTCAGCCTTTTCCTTATCACTCACTGCCATGTTTCCTTTTACATCTAGCAGGGGATGGAGACTCTCCCCGGTCTTTCTTTTGCTATTGACATACTTATTGAAACATTTCTTGTTATCTTTGACTGCTGAAGCCAGGTTAGTTTCTAGCTGGGCTTTCGACCTCCTGATTTCCACCCTGCATAGAATCACAGCATCTTTGTAATCACTGTCAGTGGCTAACCCCTTCTTCAAAAGGCCATAAACTCTCCTTTTCTCCCTGAGTTGCAGCCAAAGCTCCCAGTTCAGCCAGGGTGGTCTTCTCTGTCACCGGCTTCTCTTACAGCACCTGGGAACAGCCAGCTCCTGTGCCATTAAGACTTTCTTCTTAAAGAGTGTCCAGCCTTCCTGGATCCCTATACCCTTCAGGACTGTCTCCTAAGGGATTCTGTCAAGCAGTTGCCTAAACAAGTCAAAGTCAGCCCTTTGGAGGTCCAGCCCTTTGGTCATCTTCAGGAAAAAAAAATGTTGACCCTGCACATATATATGTGCTTGATCTGATGTAAAGGGATGAAATGTTTAGATCCAAAGGGAGAAAACAGAACATCAGCTAATTGGGAAATGCCTGGTAGAAATCCTTTACCTGAAAATCATTTATTATTCGACAGGCTTACAAAACTATCAAAATCAACAAACATCAACATTAAGAAATTATATCATTTATCACTAAAAGTATAATCTCCTTTGTTTATAAAGCAGCAATTAAAGACTTGCTTTATCTCTATTTCTCACCTTTGTATTTTTATTTCCTTTTCTGCCATTCCTAATTAATTCCTTCAACACCACCAACCAGACTCTCACACTCCTCAAGGGTCTTGTCTACATTTTGACTTTGGTCCACAGTATAACCCAAGCAAGAATGAAGGTCAGGTGTTGGGGAGCTAACGGACACTCTAACGTATTTTAACGGGGAGGGTTCCTTTAGGCTTCCTCTGGTCTGGTCCTGTGTTCTGACTGCCCATCTTCTGTTGGAGCACTTTATGTGTGCTCCTGGAGCACATCTTCTCATTCAGCTACACACATACAGACACCTGAGCACATGTATGCATATATATTTATGTAAGAGGTAATGTTATGTAACCTTTACAGTCACCTTTTGTCTTTTCAAAGACTGCTCCCTTTTCCAGTGTTCAATTCCCTTTACATTTTATGCTGTCGTTTCTTTCAGTGACAGCAAAATATGGTTTTTTCTATCTGTTTTTATAACCTAACAAAAGTTACATGTTCTGGGGTTCCCCAGAATGACAAGAATACTTCAATATTCTTGTTTATAAAGGCTAAGATAGAAAAAAGTTTGTTGGTTTGTTGTTTGGTTGGGTTTTTTTGTTTGTTTGTTTGTTTGGTGGTGGTTTTTTTGTTGTTTTTTTTCCAGAAATAAAAGTTCAATGAACTGAAATTCTGCCATCAAATATATTCCACAATAGCTACATTAATAATCGTGAAAATTCAAAGGTAGGTAAAGCTGATTGATTAAGCCTTGGAGTAAAGCAAAAAAAATATTCTATTCTATCTAAAACTCTCCAAACTGATACAGGGGCATTCAAGAAGAATGTGCCATCTATGAAAACTCATTGCATTTCATAGCTCTGTAAGCACTGTAAGGCTTGTAATAGCCTTCCTAACAGATAGATCACGTGTGCCAGCAGTCTGCTGGTATCAGCAATCCAGGCCCTTCTGAAAAGTGTAAACTTGACCTCAGGAGGAATATACTGTAGCACAACTAACATCTGAATGTGAGCATACAACAGCCTCGGAGAGAAAAATCCTCAGAAAGATTTGGTGTCAAGAAGACTTCAGAGACTTCGCTGGATCCTGAAAATGAATTAGCAGAAGAGAAAGTTCTAACTTACAACAGTGTTTCCTCAGAAGAATTTTTAGCAAAAAGTTGCTGTATCTGTCAAGCTTGCTTTTCCAGTAACACTTATTTTGTGAGTGTGTTAATATCCAGCATATAACAATCATATCTTGTTGGGTTTTCTCTCAATATAGAGTCTGCACTGAAATGACTTCTTCTCTCCCTTCTTTGCTACTAATGAATTATTTATTTTTCAATATCTGTTCTGCTATAAGGAAAACAAATTATTCTATGGTGGTTTTTTTTTTGTAGCAACAGGAGCTGATTTTGGACTTTAGTTTCTAACATTCCCATCTTAAAAAAAAACTCTTAATTCCTGATAACATTCATGGACATGATTTGTTCCTTGGAATTTTCAGTTATTATCTTTGCAGGTTGACCACTTTTATGAGAAATTTCTCTAGGGCAGTAGCATGTTGTCAAATATTTAAAATTTGACACTGTTTTCTTGATTCAGTTGTTTTAACTTCAAGAGCTAAATTCTGCTTCAAAATTTGCAAGTGTGAAAGCATTCAAAGAAATGTTTGCACAAGTCTGCATGAGTGAAAAATGTAACCTCATCTACCTCTTAGATGTACGATACTATGATCAAAGCTTTAATCATGACTGATCCTTACTAAAACAGACTGAATGTGACTCATACCTGTCTGGTTATGTCTTTGTAGTCTTTGATCTATATTTCTTAATTGCAGCTAGAGCAGACATTGAACTTTTTTGAAAGAAGTTTGGCTTCTAACTACCATTTTTTAAATTTATTTATTAGATCACTTGCAATCTAGAGCCTAAAAGTCAGAGAATTGGCAAAAATTAAACCAATTTAAATTAATATAAAAAGTAAATTTCCAAATACCTTAATGATTTATTAATATGTAAATATTCTATACCTATCACTTTGTCAATTCACTAAAATCTGTAAAATACCTAAAAAAATCAGTGGTTTTTTTACACTACTGTTACTGAAAGTTATCTTTTAAACTAGTTTTACTATGATAAAATTTCCAGAATGTACAATCACCTGCTACTTGAACAATGACATTTTAGTTAATACTTTTACACTTTTTTCCTGACAGGTAACCTCTTTTATACTTTTCAATTCATATTATAAAAGCAATACTTTCTTGCTACTGACATTTATGTTTATTGAGGATTTTTTATCTGCCATAAAAAAATTTTAATTACTACAGTTTCAGAAAGAACTGAATGATCACTTACTATAAAAAAATCTAGTTTGGACATTACTCTCTGGTTTGATTTCTGAATAGCCTTAACATAAGGTTTCTGCACTTTTTCTTGGAAAAAAGTCAAACTGAGTGCGTCAAGCGTCCCAAATATTACAAAGCTATTGTGTTTCTATTTTGTGTGACAAACGTTACATCTCAGGTTTGAGTGGAAATTTCATGCCTTAGAATTCTATATCTTTGGGGTTTTTATACTTCTGCTTTTGCAAAATTTTTTCAGCAGTCATGCACTTAATCAATAGCTATAGTCATACTTCTTTGAAGGTTTCTGAAAAGATTGTTAGTAAAGAACTGTATTGCATTGTTGTCCATCTCCAAAGTCAGAATACCATTCTACTTTTATTTTGCCACAATGTGTCTCTTCATGCCAATACATTTGTTCCTGTCGTAACTTTCCATACAATTTAATGATAGAAACGATAATGAATTTCAGTAGGTCTAAGGCAAAATTTTTCTATTGTCTGTCTGTGAAGAGTCTCCACTATAGTCAAGTCTTCAGTGTGCTTGCTATTCATTAGGTTCTGAAGATCATTTTATTTTTTTAATTTCAGGAGTTAAACACTTAGGTTATATAAGAGGCTTCAGTGAGACAGCATCATGAATCATAGTAATGTTATGACAAAGGACTACTCAAGGTTATTTCATCATTTGTTCACAGAAAAGAGGATGGGAATAGTATCTATTTTTACATGGGCAATGTCAAGGTCTGATTCATACAGAATACCCTCAAAATAATTTATATTAAGAATTCTTATTCCACATAAATCTCTTCTTATATACTCATAGCTTGTTTCTATTAATCTGGCTGGTCAGTATGTTCTGCTACACCATCTGGGAACTTGTCATTTTAGATCATGACTCTTTAAATGTTGCATACACAAATTACAAATAACATCATATAATTTATTAAATTATTTCTAACATATTCTAGTCCTCTAACATAGATGTTAAGACAGTGATTCGTAGTTCCTCGTGGTTTTTTTAATTGTTTCTCACTGCATTTTATTTTTCTTCTATGTTACAGAAATGTGCTTGTGAGATTTCAGTCATTACTCACTGACATTTTCTATGTGGCCATACTAGAAAGTGTTACCTCTTTTTAAAAATCATAGTTGTCTGTTTTTATAATTCAGAAATTCAGTTATTTTCTGAATATCATGTTCTAAGAAAAGACTGAGCTTAACCTTAAAATGCTATCTTTTTACACTCCATGAGAATTGTATCAGTATAAAATTTATGACCAACTTTAACTGGTGAAAAGACAGAACCTATCTTTAAGCTTTTGGAAGTTTTATCACCAGTAAAAAGTGCATATCATAGGCTTCATTTTTTCTTAATGTGTATTTGGTATGTGACATCACTGATAATGGAATGTCACCAATGAAGATATTTTTCCTGATTTACAGTATTATAAGGTTCAGGGTATATGAAACCATTCTCAATTAATGTTGTATCAATTACCTATTAGAATTTTATGGTTTGGGTACTTTCGCCTCTGTCTTTTCAACAGTTCTGAAAGATTGGAGAGCTATGAGCCAGCACAATTGCAGAAGTCTAATTTTCCTTTTTATCTTGCTAGCCAAAAAATAAATATATCAATCTGTCCTTCAAAATATATATGGAGGATTGAAAACTGATGAAAATAAGCACTGTGGAGTTCATACCACATAAATCTTAGTATTTGACAGATCGGGTTTCTCTGATGACCAAAAATAATGCTGTTAAGAGTGTGATCAGTAGGGTTTGCAGTAAATAGATTTTGAAGAAGCTGTGAAAAATGTAAACATAAAGCAGAGTTCTCAAAAGAAAAATTAGCTGCCAAAATTAAAGTATTGAAAAGCTGATTCTGTTTTGGTTTGCTTTGTTTTTCAGTTTAGCTACTTGTTTAAAGTTTAACATATTGACAGACTTAGAATGAAAAAGAAAACACGTGTCTAAGATCAGCAGAGCTAAAAGGCTGTTTCAGTATCATATGCTAGTGTTTAATTATGAGAAAAGCAAATATGTTTTATTGATAGCAAAAATAAAATCATGTAGTTTCCTTGTTCAGATACCCTGAGTAACTTTGAATCTGTTCTTGGCACTGGATGCATTCATAACATTTAAGGTGCAACAGCTGATTAGGCTTTTCCTATGGTTCAGCACCTGTAATGATGCTTTACTGTGTAGACTTTCTAGTGTTCAGTGTACTTTGCTTAGACTTTATTTCTGCAAATATGGTAAAATGGTCACTCTAGTCTCCTTAGGCAACATTTTCATATCATAAAACATAACACATCTTCAAATTTTTATCTTTCTGTCAAATTTGATCAAAATTCACCATGTTCAGAATGTATTAGAAGGAATAAAGTATAAGTTAATTTTCTTATAAAAAAAACCCAACAAAATAAAAGCAGTAAAAAATGAAAAGGAACAGGGGGCAGGAAGAATGGAAAAGCGAGAGATTGTATTGCAACCATGATGTGTCATAAGGAGGAAACATGGAATAATTGGTTAAGTGAGCCTTCATCTGCTAAAATTTAAAGAAAAGATTTTCATCATTTCATTATCCTTTTTCAGTAGCTTTTTTTCTGGGCACTTTGGAGCCTTCAATACATAAGGGCAAAAATGCCTTGAACTGAATTATAAGCTTGCATTTGGATGCAATACAGTATTTTAATTGCAGCCTTATTTTGCAATAATATAGAAATATCTTCTGTTGTTCAAGAAAAGGCTTCTTCGTTATTCATGGAGTAGCTGATCAAAATACAAATACTACCCCATAAAATATTTTAAATACTTTTGAAATACTGCTTGGTGGGGGAAAAACCCAAGCAAACAAAAAACCCACATCACATTAGAATTGTACACCATTTCCCAGGAAAGGTCATGTGTCAGCCATATATTACTGTTCTTTATTATACCTCATGATCATTTATATTCCACTATAACTTAAAATCTATGAATTATGGATTATCATTAAATATAAAACAAAATATTTTTTCTTTCTGCCAATATCAGTGCGTGTAAGTAATTTATGTTAAGGTGGCAACTAGTGTGAAATCAAAATGATGTTTTAGAAACAAAATCATCTTAAGGAAAGGAAGATATTTTATTCTGTCACGCTGTAGTTCCAGGATTTTTTCATCAAGACTGACATATTGCCATAAGTGTTTCAATACCAGTGTATTGGATATTTTTGCGCAACTCCTTACAACTCCTAGCAGAATACAGTAAAGAATCTTGGTAGTATTTGGGGACAACATCTTTCCTCTTGCTATTATCACTTTATACATTTAGGGTTTTTCTTATTTGTGCTGCAAGTTTAGGCATTTTTTTGTCAAACTTAGATATTTTTAATCTTTTTTTGAAATACTTAAGATTTTCACAGTATCTCACATAATCACATAATCACAGAATGGTTGAGGTTAAAAGGGATCTCTGGAGGCCATCTAGTCCAATACCCCTGATCATGCAGAACCACGTAGACCCAGTTGCCCAGAACCATATCCAGGCAGCTTTTGAATAACTCCAAGGATGGAGACTCCATAACCTCCCTGGGCAAACTGTGCTGGTGGTGCCACCCTTACAGTAAAAAAAAATGTTTTCTGATATTTAGACAGAGCCTCCTGTGTTTCAATTTGTGTCTGTTGTCTCTTGTATTGTCACTAAGCACCACTGAAAAGAACACAGCCCCATCCTCTTTGCACCATCACTTCAGGTATTTATAAACACTGATGAGATCTCCCCTGAGCCTTCTGTTCTCTAGGCTAAACATTCCCAGATCAAGGTGCTGTCTCCCTCACACTGGGCTACATGGACACTTCTGATAACAGATATTCAAGACCCAAACTAGTCTGCCTTTGGTCAGATGGCTGTAGTGATTACATCTTTAATATCATCAGCATTATTAGTTTTCACAAGTAATATGAAGAAATCTAAATTCATATGAAAGTGTCACTATACATAGTTTTGATCCAAGACAAGGAGAATTTTTCATCACCTTTTAACAAAATGAGCCAATGCCTCTGCAATTTCATGTACTAAGCAGTACTTGCATATAAGAGTTGCTAAAACCAGTAAGTGGAATGTAACATAATCCTACATATATTAGAAATAAATTGAGATCTGACAAGAGCTTAACGTTTAAGACTGGGAATGTAAAGTTAGCTGCTTTGTGCAGTTGATATTGGTTTTTCTTTCTTTAATTCATATAAGTAGAAAAAAATCAGTATCAGTTGTGTTCTTTTCAGAGATGGCCCAGTGCATAACTAAATATGATCTAAACAATTATTTGATACTTACAAAGGTTTGAAATCTCCTGCTTCAATTTCAGATTCTGAAAGTGGGGCTAACATTCTCATATACAGCAGCTGGTGAAAGCCTTTAGTTCTAGCTACAAATCCTGTACTGTCAAAAATTTTAGACCGTCAAAACCATATCAATGCACTAACATTCCTTCATAATGAAAATCATTCCCTGCCACCAACACAACCACAAAAATCTCATCTTTTAACACTTTACATGAAGTACTGAGGCAACAAGAAGTGGCTTCACATATAAAATATTTCTGAAGAATTTTGTCCTCTACATGTTTCACCTTTTCCCCATTTTACCCTTTCCTCTTCCTAACTTCAAGGAAAAAAATAGAAATCTATTTCAAGGTTTCTGCTACTGAAAGGAGGGGAGTATGGAGGGGAAGTAAAGAAATTTTTGTAAGACTATGTACTGGTTTTGGCTGGGATAGAGCTAATTTTTTTTCATAGTATCTCATACGGTGCTATGTTTTGGATTTGTGATAAAGAGTGTTGATAATACACTAATGTTTTAGTTATTGCTGAACAATGCTTGCAAAACATTAAGGTCTTTTCTACTTCACCCATTGCCCCACCAACAAGTTGTCTGGGGTTCACAAGTTGCTGGGAGGGGAAACAGCCATGACAGCTGACCCCAGCTGACCAAAGGGATGTCCCAGATCGTATGACATTGTTCTCAGCAATGAAAGCTGAAGGAACAAAAAAGAAAGAGGTGAACAGTTATGACATTTGTCTTTCCAAGTAACCATTACATGTGATGGAGCCGTGCTTTCCTGGAGCTGGACAAACAGCTGTCTGCTGATGGGAAGCAATGAATGAATTCCTTGTTTTACCTTGTTTTACTTTGTGCTCAGCTATTGCTTTATCTATTAAACTGTCTTTATCGAAGCTGGTGAAGAGCCTCGAGAACAAATCCTATGAGGAGCGATTGAAGGAGCTGGGGCTGTTTAGTTTGAGGAGGAGAAGTCTGAGGGGAGACCTCATCACTCTCTACAGCTACCTGAAAGGACATTGTAGAGAGGTTGGTGCTGGTCTCTTCTCACAGGTAATTATGACAGAACAAGAGGGAATGACTTTAAACTGCAACAGGGGAGGTTCAGACTGTACATTAGGAAAAAAAAAAATCACAGAAAGGGTGGTCAGACAGTGGAAGAGGCTGCCCAGGGAGCTGGTGGAGTCACCATCCCTGGATGTGTTTAAGGGTCATTTAGATGAGATGTTGGGGGATATGGTGTAGGGGAAAACTTTGTAGTTCTGATGTAGGCTGATGGTTGGACTTGATGATCCCAAGGGTCTTTGCCAGCTTGAATGATTCTGTGATTCTGTGATCTCAACCCATGAGTTTTCTCACTTTTACCCTTCCGATTATCTTCCCATCTCACTGAGGGGGAGTGAGCAAGCATTTGGGTGGGGATTAGTTGCCAGCTGGGGTTAAACAATAGCAGGTTATTACTACAGGGATGGTAAACCAGAATTTTAGTAGGTGGCCTAAAAACTCAAGGAAAATTTGTACTTTCTGAGCTTTAGGTGAATAATGAAGTCAAAACACCAGTCTCATCCTTGTTGGACACTCAACTCAAATTACACCAAATTTTTTATCTTCAAGTACTCTCAGAAGATTTTGACCTTTGGTATTGTTCAATATAGCACATTACCCACTGCAATTCCAGGTTTAAAATTGTCCTTATTACCTATCATCTTCACAGTGTAAAAAATAAGGGTTTTTTTATGATAATAAATTATTATATTTCTATTTTACACATCTTTGGGAAAGGGTATTTATACAAAGATATTGGTTGAGTTAATAAATGCTCATGTGTTTGAAATAAAAATGGTTGGGTTCCTAGCCAATATACTAGAGTTTATAAAACCGCTGTAATTAATGTTAAAAAAGGCATACATAGTCACCTAACACAGTCTGTTCTCAGTCTGTTCAACTGAGATGAGCTCTGTATCGACTCATTTCAGTGAGAGTCAAATGATGGTCATGATGGTCATGGTATTTCCCTTGGGTGGCTTTTTTACAATCTAATAAATTTAATAGTTCAGAATCTGTGTATGAATATTTTATGCATAGTCTTTTTTTTTTAATGTGTTTTCTCATATTTCTAGTTAGAAATTACAATACTGCTGAATTAGTCACCAACAACGCTGAAAAAGCAGAGGTTCTCGACTTTTTATTCACCTCTGTCTTTACGAGCACTGTTGGGCCCAAGGCCTTGGGAAAAAAATCCAACTCAATGCAACCACTGACCCACTGTGAGGGAAGGTAGAGTTGATATGCAAACTGTTACAGGAATATGACCCCTAAAATCGATGGGCCCTGATGTTATTCATCCAAGAGTATAAAGAGGCCTCGCTGACACTGTTGTGAGGCCATTCTCCATAATCTTTGAGAAGTTGTGGAGATCAAGGAATGCTCCATAAGACTGGAAGAAGGTGAATGTTAACCTCAGCTACAAGAAGGGCTTAAAGGAGAACCCAGGAAATTATAGGCCCATCAGTCTTGCTTCAGTCCCTGGGACAGTTCTGGATCAAATTTGACTGGGGCCTATCACAAGTCAAATGAAGCACGTGACTGGGAAAAGCCAGCATAGGTTCACCAGGGTCAAATCGAGCTTGACATATCTGATCACCTTCTCAACAAAGTAATCTGCTTGGTTGATGCTGGGGGACTGGTAGACGTTGTCTACCTGGATTTCTCCAAAGCTTTTGATACAGTTCCCCACAGTCTCCTCCTAGAGAAATGTATGTGCTAGAGTCTAGACTAATGGTCTGTGCAGTGAGTGGGGAACTGGCTGGCAGGTCACCCCCAGAGGGTGGTGGTAGATAGCTCCTTTTCAAACTGGCATCCAGTCACAAGTAGGGTCCTCCAGGGATTGATATCGGGCCCAATGTTGTTAAGTGTCTCCATAAGTGATCAGAATGATGGGATCAAGGGTACCCTGATGATATTTGCTGATGATACCAGACTGAGTGGGGAAGCGGAAACTTCAGAAGGGAGAGGCATCTTACAGGAAGACCTGGATAGGCTGAACGAGTGGGCTAACAAGAACCTTATGAAGATCAGTAAGTACAAGTGCCTGGGAGATACGTAATCCAGGAGTGCAGCACAGGCTGGGATCTACCTGGCTGGGGAGCAGCTGTGTGGAAGTGGACTTGGGGGTCTTAGTGGACAACAAGCTCAATATGAGTGAACAGTGTGCTGCAGTGGTCAAGAAAGCCAACAATCTTATTTTTAAATGTAAATTTTCTTCCAACATGGAATAACTTTGATCAGCTGAGAAAAATACACTTTTGCTACTGTTCATCCATTAGTTTGTTTTCAACAGGAACTGAAGCACTTACAGGCCTATTTGTAACTTGTTTTCCATGCCTTGAGGCACAACTAAACATCTCCTAGTTCTGATGTTGAGATTTTATTTTTAAATTTCCACAGACCTTCTTTCCTGAACCTATTAACACCTGGAGGTGTCCTATTACCTTTGAAAAGTGCTTGAAAAGATTAATTTAGAATGCAGCTGGTGATCTTATCACAAGTAATCAATTCTCACTATTTTCCTAAGGTCATTCTCTTTATCGACATTTTTAAGAAACATTATTCAAATTAATTTGAGAAAGAACAGTAAGAAGATTTTCAAAACTTATCTTTAAAATAGTATATTTTAATTTGAGCCTTTCACAAATTTGAAAGTGTTATGTCCCCTACGAGAAATGAGTTAGTTAAATTAGATAATTTGCTTTCTTTACTGAAAATGCATGGAAAAAGCAACCAAGTCAACAGAATTGATAAATGGAAATAAATGACACAATAACATTTTAAAAATTGAATTTTCTGTTTTAAAATATGATTTAGCCAAATGTAATACTATGTCCTGTACATTTTGATCCATTTTTTCTGCTTTCAAATCTTAACAATTTTAATGTTAGAAAGCTTAATTGACCTTTGCTTTTCATTTCATAGTTTTTTGATCATACTGCCTAGAGTATCATTATGACATTTGTTTTTTTTAATCAGCGTATCACTGGGGAGGATAAGACAGAAGGATAATATAATGCTGCTAAAATCTGATAATGCCATATGATTTAGGAATTTATTCATAAGCTCTAGTCTATCTGTTCCCCACCCCTCTCTATAAGTGAGCTATGCAGAGGAACAGATTTGGAAATTCAAAAACAGTTTAGCTATTTGGCTAGCTGATATTATAATTCTTGAAGTTTTTGATCTTGGAGTTTGATCAAATTTTTGTCAAATGAAGACTGTAATTTGCAATGAATAAATTCCATTCCCTGGGAAAAAGATCAGAAATTTAAAAAAAAAAAAAAAAAGAAGGATCATATTTCCCTGAAATATAACACTTACTCAAGTTTTATCTATCTATAACTCCCTTTACTTTTTCTTTAGTACACTGGTCTTCTTTTATACTATGAGTAGAAGCAAAAATTGAGACAAAGAGGTCTCATCTTTGAAATCTGGAATTCCATCTAATCTGGCATTTAGAAAGAAATGTGTACAAATACCTGTTACATTCAATACTAGTTCAGATATCCTGAAACTTCTTCCTTTGTTTTGTTATATTCTTTCCTACCTTGTAAAGGTACACTTTGTTTTAAATTCATCAGTGCAAAATTTAAAAGTTATAACCAAAGCTGGTAACCTTCCCATGAAATCTCAAAGTACCTGTTGTAGAAGACTATCAAAGTAGTTCATACAAATTCATAGAAAAAACTGAAGATGAGTGGTCAGTTGGTCTGATTTTGAGAAGACCAAGATGCATTTTACATTTCTGGCTTTGAAATTTTTATTAATTTAGTCAAATGAAGAGACAGTTTAGATTAAAGTTTGGAATTATTTTTAAATGGAAATTAAGAATAAATATGTTCTAAAGAAAATCAGACTCAGTGATTCTCCACTAAAGGTGAAACTAGAGCTTGATAATGCTCTTACTCTAGTTCTTTCTGGAATTTGGCTACAATGATGTTGTTTTCATTCATCAAAATTCTTTGTGTGTACCATGATGGAGAGAAAATAAGTGGTTAGGGTTATTGTTACACTTTATGGTCACTATCCAAAATGAGAAATTAAAATGCACCTCTCCTCCTTTTTTTGCTTATAATTCTATATGTTCTTCTAAAAAAAGTCTTTGTTCTGCAGATTGCAATTCTGCTTCTGTACAGAATGCAGATTTCCATACCAGGTTAAATCTAACCTGAGGCTAAAGCTAAATCTGCTGATATCCAGAAACTCCAAACCCCAAGGGTCTACCCCAGAAATCTTTCTATTAAAAAAAAAAACAAAAAACCAAAACAAAACAAAAAACCCCAAAAAACCACAAACACAAAACAACAACAACAACAAAACCCAAAAAACACCAAAAAAAATCTGTCAGGAAGATGTGTTATCAAAAAGATTGTATGGACTCTGAAGAGGTAAATATTACTTAATATATATTAATACTATTCCTGCTGTTACAGAGAATAGAAATGCTAAATTTTATTGGGATACATAGTGCCCAAGAGGGACCCTAATTGTATCTTTGTAATTAAAAATTTCACATAATAGCAGAAAATTCAGTACTTCAGCCTTTACTCTGGGCTGTTTATGTATTTTACAAGAAACATCACTGAATAAAAGCTCTATTAATTCTGTGAGTAGGAAACTGTGTTTGCAATGCACTACTAAGGAATTAGACTAGAATAGAAAAATGTACATGACCATGCTGCTTGCTAGGAGCACAACCCATAACCTCATAATTACGCTTCTGCAGGTCTATATATTAGTTCTGGAGTTCTATATATTGAAATAACTTCATCACAGCTGTTTCAGAGAAGTTTCTGTAATATCAGATTTCTTTGGTCTCTTTTGCCCTTTTTCCCTGTGTGGAAAAGCTGTATGCATAGTTCAGTGTTCTGATGTTGGTTTTAATTTCCTTTTTAACATAGTGTTAAGAACTTCATGGAAGTAAAGGCAAAGAAGTTCAGATGTGTTCAAAAAGAGGGAATTTTGCCAAGACTACTAGTTTATATAAGAAATGCATCAGTCACTAAAAAGACTCAACCTTTCACTTTCAAAAACGATTTTGTCTTTTTAGTGACTGATCTTGGCTAATCCATTTCTTACATGAAGACCTTGTTCTGCCCCAAATGGCAAATGTTGCTTCCCCCTTTCCAAAGTGATTTAGCTTACAGTGTGGAGAGAAACAAGGCCTATCCATAAGATTTTGGAGATTAAGATCACTGATAACCTCAAGAAACTCCTTTAGATGATGGAATGACTCAATATTTAAACAAAAAGAGTTTTAGGAAGACTCCTGAACACTCTGGGGAATTATTACCATAAACAGGTGGCAGTAGGCAGCAATCACTTTGGTGTCATCCAGAAAAGAACAGAAAATAAAATAAACTTTGGTTCCTTATTCATGTTTTTGTACAGGTGACAGTGACAGAAGAGAGATTAGTTTATATAATTTTCTGGCAGACTCAGAGAGGAGCCCACAGCTGAGGTAACAAAGGCTTGCAGATAGCTTTCTTTTGGACAGGTTTGGATTATCAGTGGTGAAGATGTCGGACTACACTACTAAATCTTGTCTGAATTGAAAAAACCTTGACCTGCCTGTATTGTACATGTAGGATTACGGCACCCTACAGCTTTCAGTCTACTGATCTGCTCTGACTGTGCTACATTACTTGGTAAAGTAGACATAGCTTACAATGCAAGATGACATAGTACTTATTAACAGACTACAAAAACTATTGTATCCATTTCTACTTTGTGTAGCTTACACAAAACTGGAGTACCAAATTAATCACTTTAGCTGTCATTTTAAAATAAAGGTGTATTGCTCTATATCCTTAAACTACTTAAATTATTCTGCCTTTTGTTCTTATGCTAATTTCATTTTTAAAGGAATTAATTACTTTAAAGTGAAAATATAAAAGGTTAGTGATTTCTTTGTAATATATAAAATTAGTCTTTGAGATAATTAATCTTCTCACTCCCAGATGCAACATGACCTTAAGCACTGAATTCAGTTGCCCACTTAGACTAGTTACATGTGAAACAACATAGGGTTCTGCCTACCCATGGTTACTTCTGAGGGACACAGGCTCCTCATGAGTAGTGTGTCATATGTGGATATGTGGCCCAAAAAATAGAGTTGCCATTTGCTTGAAACAGTCCCCAGTCCTTGGGTTAAACTATCACTAAAGGTCTCATGACTTGTTAAACTTGGCCTGCCTGGAGATTTTTTTGGCTTGTAATGGTAATAATCGAACATCCAGGGGACTATTACCTACTTTGGTTTAACTTTTGCTTAGTTCTGTGCAATTGTGTGTTATAACACTTGTTGGTTGAGGTTTTTTTGTAGCTTAATGATAACTGTAGCAAGTAGCTTTTCAAAGTGGAATGCATTATCTATGACCCAATAATAAAAATGCAGTGCAAGGGAATAAAGGCATGGGATGACATCCTTGAAGAGACTTTGAAAGTACAAGCAGGTAATATTGAAGCCCCAAGTGCCACAAACAACAGCAGTCAGTTACTGGTCATATAAATAATGCAGCCTTGGGAGCGAGGTAAAACAGCTCCAAGGGTAACAAAAAAACCCAAGATCAAGTAGCCAAACTATGTAAATAACATCACCTATAGTAAATTTACCTGCAAATGTGAAATTGCAGACCAGTAAAGACCTGGGTCTAGACTGTAGCAAACACATAATAATTACCCCAGCAGAAGCCAAAATGAGGAGGAAGAAACCATCTATATCAGCAACAGCATGCTGCTCCCTGTGAAGAACTCCTGATGTTGATGACTTGCCATACATCCCCTACCCAGGTGGAAATCCTGGACAGTAATATGCAGAGGGGCAGTATAAGGGCGAGCATAACATCACAGTAAGGGTTAGATAGCTGAAAGTTTGTATACATATAATTTCAGTTATGTATAATTTGAACTATGAATGTTTGAACTTTGTACCTGGGACAATAATTCTTAGTTTAAACTCAATACTTTAATTAGACTAACATGTATTTCTCGTTTATAAACCGACTAGCTTTTACCCATGACAAGAAATTGACTGCAGCAAGCTGAAAGAATTTCAAGCAATATATTCTGTTTGTTTGATACAATAAATTAGTAGCACATACATCACCTCCATATGCTGTTTGAAGTATTACTGAGCAGATGTGTGGATAACCCAATCTAGTTTTTAACATTATCCAAGACAAATGTGAGAGACTGAAATGTCAAATGACTGTCTCAAAGCTTGCTTGTGTCTATGCAAACCTCAAGAACAAGCTGTAGCCTTTGGATTAGTCTAAGGAATGTCACCCAAGGAAGCAGGAGTGTATTGAAGGATGCACCCCCCACTCCCTTGCAGTTACATTTTTAAACTCCTTAAATAAGCTTCAAATGGGGAGACATGGACTGAGGGAAACCAAGTGTTTATCAGTGGCTCCATCGTGCAGCCATTTGTGACTCTTTTGTGTAGATCAGACACCATGCATGCATTGCTAATGAACTGAGTTGAGCATTTCTGCCCCAGAAGCGGATGCAGCAAAAACCTGTGGGACTAGAGAAAAAAAAAAAAAAAAAAAAAAAAAAGGTGGGCAGATATGCTAGTCAGCTGATACATTGAACTTAAAAGTCAATGGAAAACTTTGCTGTGTGTGCACCCACAACCGAACAACTGAAGACTGAGGACCAACAGGATGCTGCTGGATCCATGGTGGTGACTATTCTTGCGACTCTATCCCGCATGCTTGCTTGATTTTCCTTCCATTCTGTCCTATCACTATCCCTCTTCACTTTTAATAACAAAAATTGGTTTGACTGTACAGCATTTGACCTCATTTGTATCTTAATCTCTCTCTTGGGACGATATTGAAACCTCCCCCGACACTGGATCAGGACACACACGTAGAAGGAAAGAACTTTGCTATTGAAAGAAAAATATAATAGCATCTCCCTGGCAAAGATAGGACAGTTTGTGTGTGGCTGTAAACACATAAAAATAATCTACTTGTTTTCTTCAAATTTACTACTGTCAGTAAATTGATATTTTAAAGACAAAATTTGCATTATTAGTTATAAAACTTTCATCTCCTTAATTAGGAGAAGACTAATGTAAAGAAATAATAAAAGGATTTTTCTAAAAATACAAAATTAATGCAAATAACATTGTGAAATTTGATATGTTCATGTTCGAAAATACAGTTTTTGTGTTCAAGAAATCTAAGAAAACCAACAAAAGCAGAATAAGAAACAATAAATATTCAAGCGTGCTATAAAGATAATAGAGTATCACATACTTCCAAGGCAGCTGCAAAGTTTTTTGTAACACTAAGGAAAGTTAAAGAAAGATGTAGCAATCTAATCTAACTCTCTACAGGAAATGTAATACTTGTGAGAGACTATTTTTTTTTTTCTAGAATGATTCCTTCTACATTTTAGTGTTACTTATCTTGAAGTGACCCTCCAGCATTTTGTCTCCTGCATCTGCAAAACTTCTCTGCCATAATATAAGTGTTTGATTGGCTTGATGTTATTTTCATAAGCAGTTGCAAAGACCAAAATCATAGAATCATATAATGGTTTGGGCTGGAAGAGCTAGGTCATCTAGTCCAACGCCACTACCACGGGTGGGGACACTTTTCACTAGATCAGGTTGCTCAAAGCTCCATCCAACCTGATCTTGAATACTTCCAAGGATGGGACATCCACAACTTCTCTGGGCAACCACTCGCATTGTAAAAAATTTCTTTCTTATGTCAAATCTAAATCTACCTTCTTTCAGATTAAAATCATTATGCCTTGTCCTGTCACTTCAGGCCTTGATAAACATTTCTCTCAATCATTCTTGTAAGACCCATTTACATATTGAAATGCCATAATAAGGTCTCCCTGGAGCCTTCTCTTCACAGAGGTACCTACTACTTGTTAGTATTATACTCCTGGTCCTCTCTCAGTTGCTGAGTCTTTTTAATTTTTCTTTTCATTTTTTTTCTTTGTGAGTTTTTTGGAAGTTTTGTTTTGTTTGGTTTTGGTTTTGGTTTGGTTTGGTTTGGCTTGTGTTTTGTTTTGTTATGTTAGAATACCAGGCTTGTGCAGAGGTACTCAAGTGCTGAATACAGCAGTCTGAATAATTATTGAACGAACACTCAGAAGTATACTGCAGCTTGCATCTGCCCCAGGAGTCAAACATGTCTCAAGGGTGTATCCTTGAATCAAGACATTGGAGAAAAACACTTAAGAGGATATCATAACCTGGGTGTTTGCATAAGTGGTTACAACATGAACATTCACCTACCTAGTTCCTTTCCTAGCATTGAATAAATACATCCACTTTTGCCAGGATTATATGAGGTCATAGTCTGAAGGAAAAAATATGGTTATTCTCAAACTCTTTTCTGCTAAGATAGCTGCAGAGCAGAGCTGGGAGTGCAGGCAACAGAGTTATGACTGCCTTTTACTTCAGTCAAGTGTTTTTTCAAACTCAGCACTCAAAACCTACTGGAAGAGTCATTTTGCCACCAGCAATGTGCCAGGAAAGGCCCAACATGGACCTGAAAAACCTGAATATTGCATGTATTCCTCTGTCATTCTCTCTCCTTTCTTTCTCTCTCTTAGGGAATTGATTTTGTTGCTCCTCTCAGTATGTTAATCATTGCAACTACTTTTTTTTTTTGTCATGTGTTTTGCACAGAGAGACAGAAAGATATTCATCTTTCTAGATATTAATATAATTTAACACAGTGCATGGAAATTTTGATTTGGATCTCTTTTTATAAGAATTCATTTTTTGACAAACATTAAGTGGGAGGCCTCTGACCAAAATATATCCACATTGCTTTCATATATATATAAATTAGTCATCATAGTTTCTTTTTCTATTTAATGGAAGGAAATAGGCATTCCTAACACATGAATCACTTCATGTAAATGTCTAAAATAAGTCAGATGAATCATGACCTAAAAATGTCTATCTATTCATTGTCCATAAAGAGTGGCTAGCATTGCTAGTTCAGATGTAGATGACAAAGTTAAATTATATGAATGTTCTCCAAGGAATATTTAAATAAAAAACTTCAAATATGTGTGACTACCTGCTTCTATATCTGCCTTCCATTCATGATCCCAGATGAAATTGTCAGTTCCCCAAAATTTAGGTTTGCAAATCTAAAGTCCATTTCTTATACCATTGACTCATGTAAAGTGACACTTCATAATTCATTATTACCTGTTCTGAACTGGTGATTCAGAACAGAAATCAACTGGCAGTAGAGACAAGGAAACAGGTGTTTAATACCTAATTAAAATTAAAATGGAAGTATTATAACATAAGTACTCTTTACTGTCTACTACTAGTATTAAAGTCAGGGTATACCACTGCTTTAGGCTTGATTTATTGTATTATATTTTATGCAGATATAAAGATATTTACAATAATTAAGTAAAATGTGCATCCGAAGAATGTTCCTAAAATTACTTATCATAAAAAGTGTATTTTAAAAACATGGTTATATGCTTTCCCACTGCCATCCTGTATGTCACATAAGAACTTTCCACTTTCAGCCTGCAAATGTTTAGTGTATGCACAGCTGAAATGAATAACTGGAATGCTCTGTATGTCTTTTTTCACCCCTCAGATGATCTGTTATGTACCTAATTGTGATATATAGCAGTTAGGAACGGGCTGAATGACTGCAAAGAAATAAACTTCACTCCTATAGACTTGGAGAAAATTACTTCAAAACGGGCTTCTAGCAGAGAGCACCATGCTGCCAGTCATTAAAAATGAACTTCAAGGGACTCATAGGTGCTGTATATAAATGAATATTACTCTATAGAATTATTTGATCCATATTCCACAGAGGACGAATATAGGACATGAATAAGTCATCGCCAATCCTAACATTTCACTTCACTGCATTCATAGCTGTAATCCACCTGCTTCTTATCTACTTATGCATCATTTATATGTTATTTATTTCAGTCACTTTGGGGAGTTATGGCTTTATTACTGTATTCTTATTCTACCTCTGAGAAATATGATGTGCTTTAATTTGAGAAAAATCCTATTAGTATATAGTTTTATTTTGTTCTCCATACTTTTGTTAGTCACAGTAAGGAATTACCTACTGAAGCAGAAAACTAAAGCAATCTGGATTTGTTTTATAATAAATTGTATCAGATTATGCCCAGAGGCCAGAGTAAAAAGAGTTTGTTCAATAATAAGGTCAGTTCATTAAACATTAGAGCACTGTGTTCTCTCCCAGAGTTGCATGTTGATTTCTCATAGAATAATAGTGTTTGCTTCTGTAAAGTACATGTTCCTATAAGGCATGAAATTAGCATTTTATATACCACCAATACTCAAATGAGGGTAAAAAATATCTTCCCTAAAAAAAATTAATCTGTGTAACTGTAACTACCTGTGAATTACTAAATGGCATATTCTGAATTCCAGAGAAAGAATGGAGAGGGGAAAAGGTTGGTGTTTGTATCTGTCTTGTGACAGAGCTTCAGCTAATACATACAATTTGCAGAATTTACACCATCATTTTTACTCCCTTTTGAGGTTGCATAGCTTAAAAGCGTGATGGCAAACAGTTCACTGATTTTGAAACCAGGTTTAGGTTGGAAATTTTTATACCCCTTTATTATTTACAGGTTGGGTTTTTTTTTTTTTTTTTTTTCATACACTTTGAGGCAAATTATGGTCATTGCATATGCATGGATAACTAGCAGCACATTCAGTGTTTTGTTTTGTTTTGTTTTTCCATGCACTTTGAGGCAAATTATGGTCACTGAATATGCATGGATAACTGGCAGCACATTCAGCTCCCTAGAATTAATCTGAGCCCACCAAAAATTATTTTCACCTGTATCTGAGAAGCACCAGGCTCTTAATATATGGGCTCGATGTAGAAGGTGTTGAAATCCAGTGTTGTGTTCTTACCTCACTGATGATTATCTCTAAAAATCAAATGTTCTTCTCAGCCTTTATCGAACAGCATTTCACACAATGAGTTTTAGCTGCTTCTGCTGGTCTGCCACGTACTAGTCTGACACTTTTTCTGTGAAGAACTGTTTTCATGATGTTCTTTGCAAAGTGCTTTGGAAGAAGCATACAGTATATTTTAAACGTTAAATTTGCTGGATAGTAGTCACTAGTTATGTCACAACAACATTTTAGAATGACTACTAAATGAATGAGGCTCATAATTGCTAGCTATACTAGTTACAGTATTTAGAAATGAAAAAATACATATTCACTTGGCAGTAACTAAAGACAGTCAAAGCTCTAAAACAATGGAACTGTAAACTTCAAATTTTATTAACTTTATTAGAATTCAGAATTTTTAAAAAAAGTCTGTAAAATTCTGTTTCAGAAATACTAGTCCATATGTTATTTTAAAGCCAAAATATATAACACATGTAAGGCAACCTGGATCATTTTCTGCATCCTTCCTCTGCAGTAACAAGCCAGAACTCTTCATCTCATGAGTTGAGCTCAGATTCTGAAGTCTTCTAGGCTCAGGGCAGCAGAAGCAACAGCAAAATTTCATGTACAGTCAGTCTTACTATTCTGAATATCATCTAATCATGATTTATCCCAACAGTCATACAGACTGTGTCAGTAAATATGGACAGAGACAGCCAGAGCCAGTGTGAGTCTGCTTTGGTAGTAGCATACCTAGAATCTGACAAAACAAGTATAAATCAGTTACACAACCAGACATAGAGGTGAGAGATTGGTTAGGTTAGTGTCTGATAAGAACAGTTTACAAGTTTGTTCTGCCCTCTGGCCTACCTCGACTTAGAAATAATAACCCAATGCTTGTCTAAAAAATCTATGTAATGAATGTTAAAATATCATTTTTCAGAAAACATGGAAGAGAAAACAGGTATGCTCTAACAGTTTGACTACAGTGATGATAATTATGTTTCCATTGTGGAGAAACCTAGTTTAAGTAGGTTTTTTTACACCTTTTCAGCAGGTTTGCATGAAATCTTGGCTTTACACATTGAGGAATGAAGTGGTTTCAGCACTTTGCTATCAATGTTCAACTGGACTGTATTTTTCTCATTCAGCTTTAATTATTTAACAGCTAGTTGCCTGTTCCATACCACTTGGCTAGGCTCTTTCTGCAGCCATATATTAATGCTAAAGAAGTCATTTATCAGCCTTAGATGATATGAAAATTGGGTGAGGTAAATTGTCCTCTGGAATCACTTATTTTTCTTCATTAATTATAAAGAAAATCTAGACAGTACAAAAAAAACCTTGGTGAGATAAATATGAGCCTTTACTGTTGAAGTAAAAAGGAAACATGGGAAAATAAGAACACAGAAATATGTTTTACTATTAGCAAGCAAACTGATTTATCTAGATGCTTTTGCAATGGACTTGGAAAAGAAATTTTGTAAAACAGAAGGTCTGTAGGTGGGAAGTGACACCAATATCAAGTAGAGGAAATATATAAAAATATTTGATTTCAAAACTTCCCCACTCCCCATCAGAAGTCCTAAAGTTACATTAAAGAAAAGCAATTGGAGGAATCCAATTTGACATGATTAATTCATGATGGGTTTTCTGGGAATGCAAGCTACTTCCTACAAAATCCTTTTCACTCAGATCAGAAGAGAGAAGAAATAGCATAATTATGGGGCTAAATACCCAGTTCAGTGAGTTAACTGTACAGAGAATGATGTTCAGAAAAGGTTGTGAATTGCCCTGTCTTGTAGAAGGAGATTGCTCTTGACTGTGGGAATGTAAAAATCCTTGCTCTGATAACTAGTTGGAGATCTCATAAAGTAAATGGTGGACTACATATAGTCCATGCTTCACTTGATGATGACAGCAACAAACTGCTTTTTTTTTTTTTTTCTTTTTGTGATCATGAAGAAAAGATGTAAAGAGAAGATCAATACTAGGACAGTTTGTCAGAACATTGTTACAACACTTCCATAATGGAGAAAGGATAAAATTAAACTGAGATGTCCAAAAGATGAAGAAATATGCATTGCAGACATGTGACTGGGCCTGTAGGAGAATCATGCCTTTTTGGAGTGGCACTGGGAAGAAATGAAGATAGACTACAGCAACTGAAATAGCACTAGAAACTCATATGGGGACTGACTCAAATGCAATTAATATAATTATCAAAGAAAGAGTGATTATAGAGTGACAATAGAGAGCAAAAGCTATCCTTGGATTAAAATTTTCAGTCACTAACCAATCAAATATATTGCAGCTAGACCTCCAAGATATTTTTGTGTATCTGTAATTTATGGTATAGTTGCCAACAGTCAACCTGAAGTCAAGGAACGGAATAAGACATTATTCTAATTGATAGAAGATTTGAATGGAACTGTTCCCATCCTGACACAATCTATTTTAAGGCAGAAGTTTGAAAAAAAAATCTTGAAAAATATTCAGAAATATTTAAAAGGACAGTTTTGTTGCCTACAAGTTGTCAGCTGCACACAAAATCTGAATGATTCATTTTTTAAAAAAGTTATTTTGGAATAAATATTTCCAGTATTAAAAAAGGTTATTCACATGATGAAAAAGAGTAATAAACTCTTTTCATTCCTTTTTCTTTTTCTTTCCTTTTTCTTACACTTTGGAAAACAATAGATGGGCATGGGTATTTAGGGAGAATCTCTTTGAGGAGAAGAGAAGGCACCAGCCTCTTAGACACTTCTTTCAATGCAAGATATTGGCAGGCAGTCCTAAACTGAAAAATATCAGTATCACCTCAAATGAGAAGCAAAAGGTCACAAAAATTACTCAAAATCAATAACAAGATTCTTATATAAAGAACTTCTGGAAAACATAAGAATGTTTGATGAAATATCAGCAAAATCTTAAACTGTGAGCTACTTGTGAAGTTCTAATGAACACTTTTGGAATATACAGAGCAGAAAAATTTCCCCAAACCAAAATAGTATTTTAATGTCATTTCAGATAATTTAATTAGTATTCTTGGCCAAATGAAATGACTGATTCAGTAATATTTATTGCGTTTTGCCACAATATGGGAAAGCAAATCTAGGAAACACTGACATATCTCAACATGATGGTTGAAAATACAGCAAGACATCACGTAGCATGTGAACAATTGTTTGCTGTAGGCATGCTCCACCAAAGAAGAGAATTTTCTTGAGATTTCACAGTGTGTGACACTCATGTAGAATTCAAATTTATTTTATTAGATCTCTCTAAAAAACAACATGGAGTGGAAATAAGCACTCTCTAGTGATAATTGACTCCTTTACTACATGGGAAGGAAGATTTTAAATTATTTTTTTTCCAAAATAATATCAAGATGTTTCAAAAGTCTTAGCTGAGCAAATTGTGCCCAGAAGAACATGCTCTAAATGTAATGGAATCAGACAACACTATCCATTTTGTAAAAGCAATTACTAAAACAATTTGTAAAATGCATGAAATCAGGCAACAATTTAATAAATCCTACCACGTACAGACAGTAAAGCAGGAAGAGAGGAGTAATAGACCGTTAGGAAATCACTAGAAAGAGCTGTCAAAGGAACAGGACAAGAATGGGATAGAAGTCTTCCCTATATCTTAATGGTCTTACAGACAGTGCTTAGTTATCTCCACTGGATTTTCTTCATTGGAAGTGACAGTAGGGAAAAAAAATTAGGCTACTGAAAATGTGATATGTACCAATACCTCATATAATACAAGTGTTGAACAGAAAAGGTTTTTCTACAAATGTTGAAAGAAAAAGTTTAAGGACACAAAATTACTAGCAAATACGTGTTCCTCATCAGCACTTAGATGCAAACAACATAATAGTAGAATGTTTGAGGAATGTGCTTTTGGGTTGCATTGTAAATGAATATACAAAACTTCATAAAAGTTTATCTGTAACTTCTAGTTACGGGTAAATATAAACCCAAGTTATAAGCAAAGATCTGAAATGATGTTGAACGGAATCTAAAGTGTATACAATCAGATATTGAGAGTGGCAGTAAAATTAGAAAATATATAATTGATGGGAAAAAAGATCAAGCTTCATAACACTGGATGCTAGGTAAGGAGAAGCAGCAAATACTTGGAAAGGAAAGTTGAAAACATTAAGAGTAACATAATCCAGGTAGAAAATATATGCTTTTTGAAAGGATTTATTAGCAAAGTCAAGTTTTCCAGAATTCAGCCTAAGGGATTATGCTAAATAGGAATAGAATCATAGAATCATGTATCATTTACGTTAGAAAAGACCCTTACTATCATCAAGTCCAACCATAAACCTATCACTGCCAAGCCCATTACAAACCATGTCCCTAAGCAACATGTCTACATATGTTTTAAATACCTCCAGGGATGGTTACTCTCTGGGCAGCCTGTTCCAGTGTTTGACAACCCTTCTGGTGAAAAAATTTTTCCTAATATCCAATCTAAATCTCCCCTGGCACAACCTGAGGACATTTCCTCTCATCCTATCACTTGTTACTTTGGAGAAAAGACCAACACTCACCTCACTACCACCTTCTTTCAGGTAGCTGTAGAGAATGATAAAGTCATTGAATTATAGAATAATTCAGGTTGGAAAAGATCCCTGGGATCAAGTCCAACCATCAGCCCTACTCTACAAAGTTCTCCCCTACACCATATCCCCCAACATCTCATCTAAACGACCCTTAAACACATCCAGGGATGGTGACTCCACCACCTCCCTGGGCAGCCTCTTCCACTGTCTGACCACCCTTTCTGTGAATTTTTTTTTTTTCCTTATGTCCAGTCTAAACCTCCCCTGTTGCAGTTTAAAGCCATTCCCTTTTGTTCTATCACTAATTACCTGTGAGTAGAGACCAGCACCAACCTCTCTACAATGTCCTTTCAGGTAGCTGTAGAGAGTGATGAGGTCTCCCCTCAGCCTTCCTCTCCTCAAACTAAACAGCCCCAGCTCCTTCAATCATTTCTCATAGGATTTGTTCTCCAGGCCCTTCACCAGCTTTGTTGCCCTCCTCTGCACTTGCTCCAGCACCTCGATATCTCTCTCTATCTAATACTCCAGGTGTGGCCTCACAAGTGCAGAGTACAGGGGGACTATCCCCTCCTTACTTCTGCTGGTCACACTATTTCTAATACAAGCCAGGATGCCATTGGCTTTCTTGGCCACCCGGGCACACTGCTGGCTCATGTTCAGCTGCTTGTCAATTAGAACCCCCAGATCCTTCTCTTCCAGACAGCTCTCCAGCCACACCTCCCCAAGCCTGTAGCCATGCAGGGGGTTGTTGTGGCCCAAGTGCAGGACCTGGCACTTGGCCTTGTTGAAGCTCATCCCGTTAACATTGGCCCACCGATGCAATCTATCCAAGTCTCTCTGTAGAGCCTCTCTATCCTCATGCAGATGGACACTCCCACTTAACTTGGTGTCATTTGCGAACTTACTGATGATACACTCTATGTCCTTATCAAGATCATCAATAAAGATGTTGAACAGAAATGGTCCCAGTCACTTGCAACCAGTCATCAGGTGGATTTAGCTCCATTGACCACCCCTCTCTGGGACTGTCCATCCAGCCAGTGCTTAACCCAGCAGAACATTTGCTCATCCAGACCATGAGCAGCCAGTTTTTCTATGAGAATTCTATGGGGAACTGTGTCGAACACTTTTTTGAAAATCCAAGTAGATAATATTCACAGCTTTTCCCTCATCCAATTGTTGGGTTATTTTGTCATAGAAGGAGATGAGGTTTATGAGGCAGGACCTGCCTTTCATAAACCTATGCTGACTAGGCCTGATCCCCTGGTTGTCCATTATATGACTTTTAATGGCGCTCAAGATGACCTGCTCCATGACCTTCCCTGGCACCGAGGTCAGACTGACAGGTCTATAGTTTCCCAGATCTTCCTTTCTGCCTTTCTTGTAGATGGGTGTCACATTTGCCACCCTCCAGTCCAATGGGACCTCCTCAATTGGCCATGACTTTAGGTAAATCATGGACAGCAGCTTGGCGATCACATCTGCTAACTCTTTCAGCACCCTTGGGTGTAACCCATCCGGTCCCACAGACTTGTGTGTATCCAAGCGGTGCAGCAGGTCTCTGACTACCTCCTCTTCAACTGTGCTGACCTCATTCTGCTTCCCCTCCCCATGTCCCAGCTCGTGAGGCTGAGTGTCCAGGGAACAGCCAGTTCCACTGCTAAAGACTGAGGCAAAGTAGGCGTTGAGCACCTCAGCCTTTTCCTCATCCTTAGTTACCATGTTTCCCTCCGCATCCAGTAAAGGAGGGAGATTTTCCCCAATCCTCCTTTTGCTGTCAACGAATTTATAAAAACATTTTTTGTTATCCTTAACAGCTGTAGCCAGGTTGAGCTCTAGCTGTGCTTTGGCTCTCCTAATGTTCTCCCTGCATAACTTCACTACATCTTTATAGTCTTCATGAGAGACCTGCCCCCTCTTCCAAAGGTCATAGATTCTCCTTTTGTTCTTGAGATCCAGCCAGAGGTCCCTGTTTAGCCAGGTCGGTCTCCTTCCCTGCCTGCTCATTTTTCGGCACACGGGAACAGCCTGCTCCTGTGCCTTTAAGACTTCTCTCTTGAAGTATCTCCAGCCTTCCTGGACTCCCACATCCTTCAGGGCAGCCTCCCAAGGGATTTTGTCAATCAGTCTGTTGAACAGGTCAAACTTAGCCCTGCAGAAGTTTAAGGCGGCAGTTTTACTAACCCCTCTCTTTGTTTCTCCAAGGATTGAAAACTCAGTCATCTCATGATCACCGCACCCTAGACAATCTTCAACCTTTACTTCCCCCACCGGCTCTTCCCTGTTCACAGGTAGCAGGTCCAGGAGGGCACCTTCCCTGGTCGGCTCACTCACCAGCTGTGTGAGGAGGTTATCCTCCACACACTCCAGGAACCTCCTGAGTTGTTCCCTCTCTGCTGTGCTGTGATCCCAGCAGATACCCGGGATGTTAAAGTCCCCCACAAGAACAACGGCAAGTGACCACGAGATTTCTCCCAACTGTTTATAGAAAGCTTCATCCACCTCACTGCTTTGGCTGGGAGGTCTATAGCAGACTCCCACAGCAAGATCTGCTTTACTGGCCCTTAACCTAATCCAAATACTCTCAACCCCATCATCACTATACTTGATTTCCGAGCTCTCATAGCATTCTCTACCATACAGGGCCACTCCACAGCCTCTCCTTCCCTGTCTATCCCTCCAGAAGAGTTTGTAGCCATCGATTGCAGCACTCCAGTCATGTGAGGCATCCCACCATAATTCTGTCATAGCTACTATGTCATAGTTATCGTGTTGCATCATGGCCTCAAGTTCCCTCTGTTTGTTGCTCGTACTGTGTGCATTGTTATGGATGCACTTGAGATGAGCTAATGAATCCAACACCTTTTTGTGAGCGTGGCCTCCATTTTATAACAATACTCATAAAATGAATAATTTGGGCATGAGTTTCTATGCTGAAGTGCTTTTTTGGTCTTGTGACTTGTCTTATTCAAGTGCAAATAATATGAATAAAATGCAATCAGAATGTTAGATGTCCATATTGTAGATGTATTTAATCACTGAAGTGAAACTTTTTGGTGAAAGGTACATTCCTAATTGAAAAATTCCAATAAAATATTGAAAATGAAGATTATAGTTATGCAGCTTTTAGAGGCAAAAAATTATTTTCCAATGATTCAAGCATAACAAGTGACACCTTGACATTTAGAGGTTTATGGGGAAAAATTCTTTCATTCTAATTAGGAACAAGCAGGCCTGCATCCTGTTTCAAGAGAGAACTGAATAAACTTCAGGGTGAAAAAATAAACTGATTTGTTTTGTCTAAATACTTCAGAGAAGAAACAGGTACTTATAAATCCTGATTGAAGAGTGGGACGGATCTCTTTTGCAGCTGTACACAGCTAACTTCTGTGCATATTAA
Organism: Athene noctua; assembly: GCF_965140245.1. NCBI lineage: Eukaryota > Metazoa > Chordata > Aves > Strigiformes > Strigidae > Athene > Athene noctua. The sequence continues at coordinate 49,505,083 of NC_134037.1, forward strand.
GTCATATATAATTTGTAGGTAGCTGAAAATATCAGTCAGATGTAGTAAAAATAAAGAAAAAAGAAAGACATGGAGAACTGACAGAGTTAGTCAGAACTCCAGAAGACACTCATTATTCTCTCTGATATCAATCTACATTTCCTTCTCAACTTCTTTTCCTCCTTCTTCATCTCCTGGCTGAACTTAGAGAGGTAAAGCCATAATTTATTTTTACAGTCTCTATTGCATACTATTATAATATCCACAAAGGAATGCAATACCAAAGATGCATGCACTGATGACTGGTTGTCATTAATTCTAATTACAATTATCTTGATCATGAGGATTAAGAGCAAGAAAAAGAGGAGATCCTGAGCAAGTTTTCATGACTGTACTGCCCTTGAGTACAAGTATCACAGAGGTCCAGACCATACTACCAGCCTACTGGATAAGCTGATGACAATACAGTGTCAAAGGTCTTGATGAAGGGAAGATAACGTTCATTGCTCTCCATTTACTGAGCTAGTAATTTAATTGTAGAAATCTGTTAGGTTGGTCAAGAAAAATTTTTTCTTCATAAATCCATGTTGACTATTCCAAACCACCTTCTTGTCCTTTTTATGTTTGGAAAAAACCTCCAGAATTATTTATTCCACAATTTTCCCAGGAAGCGAGTTGATGCTGACCAGCCTGTAGTTCCCCAGATCCTTCTTCTTGGTCTTCTTGAAGATAAGACTGATATTTTCTTTCTTCTAGTCCTCAGTGACTCCATGGGATGTTTAGAAGAAGGTCCATGAACAGCCTAAGGTTTTCTCTTCTGAAGTCCATGTCTGCGATACTGCTGCTTGTCTCCTTCCCTCCCTTCAGGATTGTGAACCCAATATATCACAGTCACAGCAGCAAAGCCTGCCCCTAACCTTCACATCCCAGAGTACTCAGATTAAAAGGAAGCTTAGACATCTCCTTTGAAAGTAGAGAAATATTTCAGGTTATTGTGCATCTAACTAGATGATAACTCACATATCTCAAACAAAGCTTTTATTCTGTAGCTTTAAAACAAATTCATGTACAGTGGCCACAGGTACACTTGTAAATAAAAACACATTCACAGTGTCTAAGTGTCTCATCCCACAGAGTGGGTTACAAGGGCGGTGAATCTTTTGAATTCCCTGAGAGCCTGTGTGCTGGTGGAAGAGCCAGTCTCTGCTTGGCAGAGCCAGATGGTGGGCCAAGTCATGACAATGACTTTATTAACTGACCACTTCAGTGAATAAATGGAGATAATTTGGCCACAATCAACTTATAACTGTCACAGAAATTAATACAGTCACTTTGGCGATTAGACTATTTTCCTAATAACCCGTCAATGATCAACCGTTTGCAATTCAATTCGTACAAAACTTATACGCGTGAATATATGTAAGAACGAGAGAGAGAGCAGAAAGAGGAAAGAGAACAGAGAGGAGGAGGGGATAGGAAAAGGGGAAATCACCACCCTTGGATTCCGCGTTGTCGTAGAGTAGCCACCTCGATCTGTAGGTGGTGGGTCAATACAGACACACCAGGGGTATTGCCTTTATATAGTCTTTCTTACACATGTGCAGTAGGTTGTTCCAGAAGGTTCTCATTTTCTCTGGCTTGCAGCTGTGCAGTTAGACAAGTTCTGTCTCTGGACAACCACAGGAGGGAGGGGGAGAGAAACAGCACACCACCCCACCTCTGCAGAGCTCACTCCATTTCTCCCCCAAAGGGTAACCCACTCAAGTTTTTTGAGACAACCTCTTTACGAACAGTTTCTTGCTTATGAATAGTTTGTGACACTAAGAAAGCCCCAAAGAAATTTTTGTAAGAAAATAATTCAATGTGCCTTTATTGATTTAAGGAAGCAGGATATCAATGTTAAGAAATGTATATAAATGGAAAAAAAAAAACTTATTAATTAATTGTGATAATAATATTTGCTACCTTTAACACATTTTTGATACCTGACACATGCAAACTTACACAAAAACTTTGGAAAAAGTTATTACAAAAATGCTGTGCATGATCACAGAGATTCTATTAAACTGAAAGAATGTGAATTATGCTTTATTAATATAAATAAGGTGTTTACATTTCTTACAAATATCTGGCAAAAACTTGTTTCATTCTTTTGTGTAATGAGGCTCCTTAACTTAGACTTGGCCATTAATTTATATTCCAGACATTCAATACTATATATCAGAATAATGACCCTGTTCTCTCTCCCTTCAAGTCCTAGATTGAAGCATAAATTTATTTTGATTGAATCTGCTTTCTCTGGATAACATGTGCTACCCCTGCAGAACCTGTTGTCTGAATTTAGTATAACCTTTAACACAATTCTGGATCAGAGACAGACATAGACTACTGCACTAAAACAAAATCTAATGAAGACACAGTGGCTGCATTATTATGATGACTAACTGCTAGAGGAACAGGAAGAGATTGATGTTTTTTTGAATACTGCCAATAATATTTTCCTCTTGGCACTTCCAGAATGGAAGAGGCCACAGCCTTTGTAAAACATGTCCAGTTTGATTTTGTTTAAAAATAAACAAAGACTAGAAGAACAAAAGTCTGTTACTAGTATTATCAAAAAATATTTTTTTCTGTGTTTCTTCACATACCTAACATTTTTTTGAGGATTTTTTTGTTTGATTGCAAACAGTTGTGTCTTTTTATTATAACTTCATTAATAAGAATTTATTCTCATTCAGTGAGCACACCTTTATACTGATCAAAGCCTTCTTAATGATGGTGTCAAAAAGCACATTCCGGCAGATGCGCTTATCGGTTATGTCAATTCAATTCAAGAGGTTTTTCATCCCTTATCTCTGTCATGTCTTAAACTGCCCTTGCCCATAGCAGAAATAAGGTTGTCAAACTGAATTTTCAAATTTATCAGTGTAAAGCCTCTTTTTAGGGCACTCAAAGTTATCAGTATTGAATTAGTTACACAAACACATAGATCTATGCTTTATCTACAGTCTGAACAGACTGGGAGCAGGTGGATGAGGTGACTTTCTGACCTGTCTCAGTACATTTTTGTTCTGAGGAAATAATTGAGGTGTTTTTTTGGTTTTTTTTTTTAATACTTTTCTTCTTCTCCAAACACTATGTGCTTGGCTGTAAAACTATCAGCTGTGTTTAAACTCAGCATTGTCTGACAAAGAAAAAGAGATTAACAAATATTTCAACAAAGTTAAAAAGCAGTTTTACTTTGAGAAGTCATTCTTTAATAGGAAAAGAAGAAAGAATGGCTTTCATATCACTTCAGATTCACTAGACTTATTTGAGTAACACAAAACAAAGTCTGAAATATTTTCCTTCATTTTTTACATTAATTAAGGCATATTTGAGAACAACGTATTTTGATATTCCAGCTCCATGGAGGTCCATGGAGATTAGAGATGGTTAACTCCCACATTGTATTTCAGTCCATCAAAAAACTAGTCATTCACCCTCCATGGAGATCAGTTCCCTTGAAAACAATCTCTCTGCAACAAGCTGTTGAAAGGTAGCTTTTAAAATGAACATTATGGAATTTCACACTTCACCAGCTAAATGTAGTGAGACTCTAGTGATAACATGACAGAGGACTTGGCATTTTCCTTGTAGATATTTCAACTTCCATTAATTAGTTTTCTTGTTCTATATTGATGCTTACCACTCCCACTTCCTAATAATAAAAAGGTATCAGAGACAGACAGAATGTTCAAAAAGATTCAGAACACAGTGTTCTAGTAGACTGAATACAACTACCACAACTAGCAAATTTGTCTGAGCTCTGCTTTAATTTCTGATGTATGGCATCAGAAACTAGCAATAAGATAACATCTTGAGAACAAGGAGAAAGGATTAATTTCATATCCATTTCCATTTTCATTCCTGTTCTTGTCTTGGGCCTGAATACATTTTGTCCACAGTTTTGCTCTTATTATAGACTTTCAATTGTCATGAGACTAGATAAATTGTCTGCCTTTTTTTTTTTTCTCATTTTAAAGGGGGACCAGTTATTAAAGAAATTAAATAAACCACTGTGGAAGTAAATTATGTATTACAATTGCCCATGAAAAATATTTTATCACACATAGAAAACCAGGAAAGATTGATTCTTCCAACATAAAAGTCTTAAGACCATTAAAACACTTAGTTGTTTTGATACATTAGACATGAAGGAAATTTAACACAGGTGAAAAGGTGTTGTGGTGGCACCTTTACCAGCAGGCAGATGTCCACTCAGCCTCTTTCTCACTCCCCCTCCACAAGATGACAGAGGGGAAAAATAGGATGGAAAAACTTGTGGGTAGAGATAAAGACACAGAGATTAATTAAAAAGTACTATCACAAGCAAAACAGACTTGACTTGGGAAAATTTGATTTAATTTATTATAAATTAAAATAGAGTAGGGTGGTAAGAAACAAATACAAAAACTAAAACACCTTCCCCACACACACTCTTCTTCCAGGGCTCAACTTCACTCCTTCCCTCCCAAATCCTCTTCCTTTCCACTTCAAGTGGCATGGAGGAGGTGGGGCATTAGGAATTGTAGTCAGTCCATAACTGTTCCTCTCTGCAACTCCTTCCCCATCACACTTTTCCCTTGCTCCAATGTGAGGTCCTCCAGGAGCTGCAGGGAAACACCTGCTCCACCATGATCTCTTTCAAAACTTCCACAGGCTGTAGGTGTCCCAATCTAATATCAGGGAGGGTTCTTAATAAATGAGCCCAAGACACAAACAAGGTCAGATGCCATACAACCTTGTAAGGTTTATTCTGTAACAATGGGGTAATATCAATAGGACAGAGAGAAGAAGAAAGAAAAAGTCAGAATACCTAAGCAAGCAAATGGTAGAGGCGCAGCTAGATCAGTTACCACCACCGTGAATCCAGCAACGTGCTGTTGGCTCGGTCTCAGTGCAGGTGATGGTGCTCCAAGCTCTGAGCTCCAGGCTCCACAGAGAGGTGATGACAAAATCTCAAAGTCCCAGGTCAAAGAGCCCCAAGAGAGAAGTACACAGTCCTTTTATTGTCCCAGACCCCACGATTTCTCCAAAGAGTCCTCACATTTCCACAGAGCTCACTGTCATACGTGCCACCCCGTGTTCCTCCATGTGCACATGCCCAGGTGTTCATGGCCTCCACCCGGCTTGCGCACAAGCACAGCTTGGTAGGCACTGCCAAGGATGTTGTTCTAGCTTCAGGTGGATATGGTGGTTTCTTTGGGAGGACATTTCATCTCTTTCAGAGTGTACTCCTCCATGGTGACAGGATGTTGAGGCTAGGATGTGATAGTGGTGCAGCAGCAATGTTGAGACAAACACAGTCCAACACAGTCTCTTACAGTAGAGAAATCTCTGCTCCAGTGCCTGAAGCACCTGCTACCAAAACCTTGCCACCTTCACCCAGTGTAGTTGCAAACATTTGTTTGACCATTGCTATAATGTCTCTGGGCACTGTTCTCAGAGCTCATACTGACACCATTCCCAGCACATACCAATGGATACACACTTGTGCACCATGAGTTAAAATGAGGAAAAGGACGCAGATGCTTTGCCTATAGTTAGGACAATACTGAACATAATTCATAACATCTACTACTATTTGTTTTTTTTCCTTTCACTGACACAGCCTAGACTCATTATGTTGGCTGCACTGGTTGAATATGACTTATCGTTGTCATTTTAAGTCCAGAGGGCAACGCAGTACCATGTGGCCACTCATTCACTTCTCCCTGCCTGTGGGCTGGGTAGGAGAAAATATGACAAAAGACTCTGGGATTGATACAAGGACAGGGAGGGATAACTCACCCACTATGGTCACAGGCAAAAGACAGAATCAATTTGAGAAGAAAGAACATTAATTTAATTTGAACACCACTACCATCACCACTAATTTTCCCATCAAACCAGAGTAGGATAGTGAGAAATACAACCACATCTTAAAAACATCTTTACCTCACACTTCCCTTCATTCTGGGCTCAGCTTTGTTCCTGATTTCTCTACCTCCTCCCCATGAGCAGCACAGGGTGTGCAGGGGATGTGGGTTGAGGTCAGTTCATCACCCGTTGTTTCTGTCACTCCTTCCTCCTCACTGGGAGGACTCCTCACACTCTTCTCCTGCTCCAGCATGGGGTCCCTTTCATGGCAAACTGTGGGTGCGTATGCCGGGTTGCGAACCACCTGCGTCGCTGACAATGTAAAAGTGTCATCATCATTTGAGTTAGAAGATTAACGATGTCTAAATTAATGATGCACTTGTGTTAGAAGACTAATGGCATCTAGATTAACGACAGCTAAAAGCGAAAGTATTTTTGCTCATTAGGAAAGAAACAGATAAGAAGGGAATCTTTAGAATAGCAAAGCAGAAATTTATCTACCAGTTGTGCATGCTTAGTAGCGCTTGTTGAAAGTGCTGAGAGGAACAAGTTTTTGAAACAAGCATGCGCCAGAGCAACACATGGATTTGCTGTCACAAGAATATATAAGGACTTGTTTTTCTAATAAACTTCAGAGCTGGACTATTAACCATATCGGTGTGGGTCATGTCTCTCATTCTCGTCCTGCAAAATAAGGCCTCCTGTTACAGCAGACAGTCCCCCACGATCTTCTCCCACATGAGTCCTTTGCACAGGGCTGCAGCTTTTCATGAGTTGTTCCAGCACGGGTCCCTTCCACGGTTGCAGTCCTCCCAGAGGCAGACTGCACCAACACAGGCTTCCCTCAGAGTCTTGCCTTTCTTCAGTCGCAGACATCTTCTCTAGCATGGGGTCCTCCACGGGCTCCAGTGGGCATCTGTTCCACCAGTGACCTCCACATGCTGCAGGGGGAAGCCTTCCATCTCACTGTGAGCTGCATGGAAAACTCTGCTCTGGCACACCTCCCCCTCCTCCTCCTTTCTTCCACTGAGCTTGTTTTTTGCATAGGTATTTTCCTCACTCCTCCTCCTCTCAGGTTCCCCTTCTTAAATATGTTATCACAGAGGTGCATCCACCATCGTTAATTGGCTTGGCCTTGGCCAGAGGTGGGTCTGGCTTGGAGCCAGGGAAGCTTCTAACAGCTTCTCACAGGAGCCACCCCTGTAGCCCTTCCCTCTCTACAAAAAGCCTGTCACACACAAACCCAATGAATTTATGAATACACAAACTCTTTAAGCTAAAATTACTACATTATCTCATCAAAAGTGAGGGAGGTAGACATTGGTTACATATCATCAATCTCAGAACAAGGATAGCAATTAGGATCACTGCATGCTTTCACTAATGAAACTAGTTCTTTGTGTGATATTGAACATAGACTTACATCGACAGCTAAGGGATTACGCTGAGCTGTATGTAGGACCCAGTTTTCCAAAGCCTCAAGAAACAATTATCTGTGTATGAATTTGG